>NW_027182817.1:2480000-2610000 GCF_041146395.1 Eulemur rufifrons
GTTAGGGTCAGGGTTAAGGTTCACGCATAGGGTTAGTGTTAAGGGTTACGGGTAGGTTTAGGGTTCAGGGTTAGAGTTAGCATTAGGGCTTAAGGTTAGGATTAGGCGGTAGGTTAGATTTATGGTTAGATCTAGGCGTTAGGGTAAGGGCTAGCGTTAGGGTTAAGAGATAGGGTTAGGTTTAATGCTTAGGATTAGGGTTAGGGTTTGTGGTTAAAGTAAGTGTTAGGTTTTAGGTTTAAGGATCCAAGATTAGGGTTATTTTTAGCTGTAGTGTTAGGGTTAGGGATAAGGGATCCCATTAGCATTAAGGGTCTTCCTTACTGTAGGGTTAAGGGTTAGGCTTAGAGTTAAAGGTGAAGGTTAGGGTCAGTGTTAAGATTTAGGGTGAGGGTTAACGGTTAGAGTAAAGGTTAAGCGTTAGGGTTAGGGATTAGTGATTAGGGTTTTTGGTTAGTGTTAGGGTTAGCGGTTAGGAGTTAGTGTTTTATGAAGGGGTATGGTTAGAATTAGGATTGGGGTTAGAGTTAGGGTGAGGTATAGGTGTTAGGTTTAGGGGTTAGTTTTAGGGTAAAAGGATAGGATTAGGGTTACGGGTTGGGCTTCGGTTTAGGGTAAAGGTTTACTGCTAGGATTAGGGATAGGGTTCAGGGTTAGCTTTAGGGGTTCTGGTTAGGGTTAGGTGTTAGGTTAGTGTCAGGGTTAGGTCTAGTCGTGAGGGCAAGGTTTAGGGTTAGCTTTAAGAGCTAGGGTTAGGTTTAATGGTTAGGATTAGGATTAGGGTTAAGGGTTAGGGAAAGGCTTAGGGGTTAGGGTGAAGGGTTAGGGTCAAGGGTTAGGGTTTTTGTTAGGCATAGCGTTGGGTTTAGAAGTAAGGGTTACTGTCAGTGTTAGGGTTGTAGGTAGGCTTACGGTTAGGGTTAGCGGTTTAGAATTAGGGTTAGGGATTAGGTGTCACAGTGATGACTAGGAGATAGGGTTAGAATTATGGGATAGGGGTTGTTCTCAGGAAATGGGTTATGCATTAACGTTAGGATAAGAGGTTAAAGTTAGGCGCACGGTGAGGTTTACGTGTTAAGGGGAGAAATAGGAACAGGGTTGGGTGTTATGTTCAGGGTTAGGGTTATCTGTTAAAGGTATTGTTTATGCTTAGCGCACGGGCCCTGTCTGCATTAGGCGGGCGGGGGGAGTTTAGGGGGCTGGGATTGTACCCGGGAACCCACTCTATCATACTCTGGGTATGGGCCCGTGGGTTTCATGCAGGACACAGTGGTAGAGCCTCCTTTCACGCATGGCATGGGAGGATTGCAGGCTTTCTAAACTCTAAGAAAGCAAGAAGTCTGAGAATTAGATATAGGGTTAGGATTATGGTTAGGGTTAAGGATGAAGTTTAGTGTTAGGGTGAGGGCGTAGGGTTAGGGATTAGGGTTAGGGTTAAAGGTTACTCTTAGGTTTAACGGTTACACTTTGGTTTCGGGTTCAGGTTTCCGGTTTGGTTTAAGATGAGGGGTTAGGGTTTGGTATAGTTTTAGGGTTAGGTACAGGGTTACGGTTAAGTGTTAGGTTTAGGGTTGAAGATTAGGATTAGGGTTAGGATTAAAGGTTAGCATGAAAGTTAACACTTAGGGTACAGGTTAAGAGTTAGGGTTTAGGGTTAGGTTTAGGGTTAGATTTAGGGTTAGAGTTATGTGCTATGGTTTTTGTTAGAGGTTAGGGTTAGGTTTACTGGTCACGGTGAGGATTACGTTTAGGGGTTAGCATTAGGGTTAGGGTTAAGGGATAGGATTAGGATTAAGTGTTGGGCTTAGGGTTAGGGTTTAGTGTTAGTGCTATCATTAAAGATTAGGGGTAGGGTCAGGGTTAAATGCTTGGGTGCGGATAATGGTTAGGGTCAGGGTTAAGGTTCACGGATAGGGTTAGTGTTAAGGGTCACGGGTAGGTTTAGGGTTCAGGGTTAGAGTTAGCATTAGGGCTGAAGGTTAGGATTAGGCGGTAGGTTAGATTTAGGGTTAGATCTAGGCGTTAGGGTAAGGGCTAGCGTTAGGGTTAAGAGATAGGGTTAGGTTTAATGCTTAGGATTAGGGTTAGGGTTTGGGGTTAAAGTAAGTGTTAGGGGTTAGGTTTAAGGATCCAAGGTTAGGGTTATTTTTAGCTGTAGTGTTAGGGTTAGGGATAAGGGATCCCATTAGCATTAAGGCTCTTCCTTACTGTAGGGTTAAGGGTTAGGCTTAGAGTTAAAGTTGAAGGTTAGGGTCAGTGTTAAGATTTAGGGTGAGGGTTAACGGTTAGGGTAAAGGTTAAGCGTTAGGGTTAGGGATTAGTGATTAGGGTTTTTGGTTAGTGTTAGGGTTAGCGGTTAGGAGTTAGTGTTTTATGAAGGGGTATGGTTAGAATTAGGATTGGGGTTAGAGTTAGGGTGAGGTATAGGGGTTAGGTTTAGGGGTTAGTTTTAGGGTAAAAGGATAGGATTAGGGTTACGGGTTGGGCTTAGGTTTAGGGTTAAAGTTTACTGCTAGGGTTAGGGATAGGGTTCAGGGTTAGCTTTAGGGGTTCTGGTTAGGGTTAGGTGTTAGGTTAGTGTCAGGGTTAGGTCTAGTCGTGAGGGTAAGGTTTAGGGTTAGCTTTAAGAGCTAGGGTTAGGTTTAATGGTTAGGATTAGGATTAGGGTTAAGGGTTAGGGTAAGGCTTAGGGGTTAGGGTGAAGGGTTAGGGTCAAGGGTTAGGGTTTTTGTTAGGCATAGCGTTGGGGTTAGAAGTAAGGGTTACTGTCAGTGTTAGGGTTGTAGGTAGGGTTACGGTTAGGGTTAGCGGTTTAGAATTAGGGTTAGGTATTAGGTGTCACAGTGATGACTAGGAGATAGGCTTAGAATTATGGGATAGGGGTTGTTCTCAGGAAATGGGTTATGCATTAACGTTAGGATAAGAGGTTAAAGTTAGGCGCACGGTGAGGTTTACGTGTTAAGGGGAGAAATAGGAACAGGGTTGGGTGTTATGTTCAGGGTTAGGGTTATCTGTTAAAGGTATTGTTTATGCTTAGCGCACGGGCCCTGTCTGCATTAGGCGGGCGGGGGGAGTTTAGGGGGCTGGGATTGTACCCGGGAACCCACTCTATCATACTCTGGGTATGGGCCCGTGGGTTTCATGCAGGACACAGTGGTAGAGCCTCCTTTCACGCATGGCATGGGAGGATTGCAGGCTTTCTAAACTCTAAGAAAGCAAGAAGTCTGAGAATTAGATTTAGGGTTAGGATTCTGGTTATTGTTAAGGATGAAGTTTAGTGTTAGGGTGAGGGCTTAGGGTTAGGGATTAGGGTTAAGGTTAAAGGTTACTCTTAGTTTTAACGGTTACACTTTGGTTTAGGGTTGAGGTTGACGGTTAGGGTTAAGATGAGGGATTAGGGTTTGGTACAGGGTTAGGGTTAAGTGTTAGGTTTAGGGTTGAAGATTAGGATTAGGGTTAGGATTAAAGGTTAGCGTGAGAGTTAACGCTTAGGGTTAAGGTTAAGAGTTAGGGTTTAGGGTTAGGGTTAGGGTTAGTTTTAGGGTTAGAGTTATGTGCTATGGTTTGTGTTAGATGTTAGGGTTAGGTTTACTGGTCACGGTTAGGGTTACGTTTAGGGGGTAGCATTAGGGTTAGGGTTAGGGTTAAGGGATAGGATTAGGGTTAAGTGTTGGGCTTAGGGTTAGGGTTTAGTGTTAGGGTTAGCATTAAGGATTAGGGTTAGGGTCAGGGTTAAATGCTTGGGTGCGGGTAATGGTTAGGGTCAGGGTTAAGGTTCACGGATAGGGTTAGTGTTAAGGGTTACGCGTAGGTTTAGGGTTCAGGGTTAGTGTTAGCATTAGGGCTTAAGGTTAGGATTAGGCGGTAGGTTAGATTTAGGGTTAGATCTAGGCGTTAGGGTAAGGGCTAGCGTTAGGGTTAAGAGATAGGGTTAGGTTTAATGCTTAGGATTAGGGTTAGGGTTTGGGGTTAAAGTAAGTGTTAGGGGTTAGGTTTAAGGATCCAAGGTTAGGGTTATTTTTAGCTGTAGTGTTAGGGTTAGGGATAAGGGATCCCATTAGCATTAAGGGTCTTCCTTACTGTAGGGTTAAGGGTTAGGCTTAGAGTTAAAGGTGAAGGTTAGGGTCAGTGTTAAGATTTAGGGTGAGGCTTAACGGTTAGGGTAAAGGTTAAGCGTTAGGGTTAGGGATTAGTGATTAGGGTTTTTGGTTAGTGTTAGGGTTAGCGGTTAGGAGTTAGTGTTTTTGAAGGGGTATGGTTAGAATTAGGATTGGGGTTAGAGTTAGGGTGAGGTATAGGGGTTAGGTTTAGGGGTTAGTTTTAGGGTAAAAGGATAGGATTAGGGTTACGGGTTGGGCTTAGGTTTAGGGTTAAAGTTTACTGCTAGGGTTAGGGATAGGGTTCAGGGTTAGCTTTAGGGGTTCTGGTTAGGGTTAGGTGTTAGGTTAGTGTCAGGGTTAGGTCTAGTCGTGAGGGTAAGGTTTAGGGTTAGCTTTAAGAGCTAGGGTTAGGTTTAATGGTTAGGATTAGGATTAGGGTTAAGGGTTAGGGTAAGGCTTAGGGGTTAGGGTGAAGGGTTAGGGTCAAGGGTTAGGGTTTTTGTTAGGCATAGCGTTGGGGTTAGAAGTAAGGGTTACTGTCAGTGTTAGGGTTGTAGGTAGGGTTACGGTTAGGGTTAGCGGTTTAGAATTAGGGTTAGGGATTAGGTGTCACAGTGATGACTAGGAGATAGGGTTAGAATTATGGGATAGGGGTTGTTCTCAGGAAATGGGTTATGCATTAACGTTAGGATAAGAGGTTAAAGTTAGGCGCACGGTGAGGTTTACGTGTTAAGGGGAGAAATAGGAACAGGGTTGGGTGTTATGTTCAGGGTTAGGGTTATCTGTTAAAGGTATTGTTTATGCTTAGCGCACGGGCCCTGTCTGCATTAGGCGGGCGGGGGAAGTTTAGGGGGCTGGGATTGTACCCAGGAACCCACTCTATCATACTCTGGGTATGGGCCCGTGGGTTTCATGCAGGACACAGTGGTAGAGCCTCCTTTCACGCATGGCATGGGAGGATTGCAGGCTTTCTAAACTCTAAGAAAGCAAGAAGTCTGAGAATTAGATTTAGGGTTAGGATTCTGGTTAGGGTTAAGGATGAAGTTTAGTGTTAGGGTGAGGGCTTAGGGTTAGGGATTAGGGTTAGGGTTAAAAGTTACTCTTAGGTTTAACGGTTACACTTTGGTTTAGGGTTGAAGTTTACGGTTAGGGTTAAGATGAGGGGTTAGGGTTTGGTACAGGGTTAGGGTTAAGTGTTAGGTTTAGGGTTGAAGATTAGGATTAGGGTTAGGATTAAAGGTTAGCGTGAGAGTTAACGCTTAGGGTTAAGGTTAAGAGTTAGGGTTTAGGGTTAGGGTTAGGGTTAGTTTTAGGGTTAGAGTTATGTGCTATGGTTTGTGTTAGAGGTTAGGGTTAGGTTTACTGGTCACGGTTAGGGTTACTTTTAGGGGGTAGCATTAGGGTTAGGGTTAGGGTTAAGGGATAGGATTAGGGATAAGTGTTGGGCTTAGGGTTAGGGTTTAGTGTTAGGGTTAGCATTAAGGATTAGGGTTAGGGTCAGGGTTAAATGCTTGGGTGCGGGTAATGGTTAGGGTCAGGGTTAAGGTTCACGGATAGGGTTAGTGTTAAGGGTTACGGGTAGGTTTAGGGTTCAGGGTTTGTGTTAGCATTAGGGCTTAAGGTTAGGATTAGGCGGTAGGTTAGATTTAGGGTTAGATCTAGGAGTTAGGGTAAGGGCTAGCGTTAGGGTTAAGAGATAGGGTTAGGTTTAATGCTTAGGATTAGGGTTAGGGTTTGGGGTTAAAGTAAGTGTTAGGGGTTAGGTTTAAGGATCCAAGGTTAGGGTTATTTTTAGCTGTAGTGTTAGGGTTAGGGATAAGGGATCCCATTAGCATTAAGGGTCTTCCTTACTGTAGGGTTAAGGGTTAGGCTTAGAGTTAAAGGTTAAGGTTAGGGTCAGTGTTAAGATTTAGGGTGAGGGTTAACGATTAGGGTAAAGGTTAAGCGTTAGGGTTAGGGATTAGTAATTAGGGTTTTTGGTTAGTATTAGGGGTAGCGGTTAGGAGTTAGTGTTTTATGAAGGGGTATGGTTAGAATTAGGATTGGGGTTAGAGTTAGGGTGAGGTATAGGGGTTAGGTTTAGGGGTTAGTTTTAGGGTAAAAGGATAGGATTAGGGTTACGGGTTGGGCTTAGGTTTAGGGTTAAAGTTTACTGCTGGGGTTAGGGATAGGGTTCAGGGTTAGCTTTAGGGGTTCTGGTTAGGGTTAGGTGTTAGGTTAGTGTCAGGGTTAGGTCTAGTCGTGAGGGTAAGGTTTAGGGTTAGCTTTAAGAGCTAGGGTTAGGTTTAATGGTTAGGATTAGGATTAGGGTTAAGGGTTAGGGTAAGGCTTAGGGGTTAGGGTCAAGGGTTAGGGTCAAGGGTTAGGGTTTTTGTTAGGCATAGCGTTGGGGTTAGAAGTAAGGGTTACTGTCAGTGTTAGGGTTGTAGGTAGGGTTACGGTTAGGGTTAGCGGTTTAGAATTAGGGTTAGGGATTAGGTGTCACAGTGATGACTAGGAGATAGGGTTAGAATTATGGGATAGGGGTTGTTCTCAGGAAATGGGTTATGCATTAACGTTAGGATAAGAGGTTAAAGTTAGGCGCACGGTGAGGTTTACGTGTTAAGGGGAGAAATAGGAACAGGGTTGGGTGTTATGTTCAGGGTTAGGGTTACCTGTTAAAGGTATTGTTTATGCTTAGCGCATGGGCCCTGTCTGCATTAGGCGGTGTGGAAGGTTAGGGGGCTGGGATTGTCACCACGAACCCACTGTATCTTACTCTGGATATGGGCCCGTGGGTTTCATACAGGACACAGTGGTAGAGGCTCCTTTCACGCATGGCATGGGAGTATTGCAGGCTTTCTAAACTCTAAGAAAGCAAGACGTCTGAGAATTAGATTTAGGGTTAGGATTATGGTTAGGGTTAAGGTTGAAGTTTAGTGTTAGGGTGAGGGCTTAGGGTTAGGGATTAGCGTTAGGATTAAAGGTTATTCTTAGGTTTAACGGTTACAGTTCGGTTTATGGTTAAGGTTTACTGTTAGGGTTAAGATGAGGGGTTAGGGTTTGGTACAGGGTTAGGGTTAAGTGTTAGGTTTAGGGTTGAAGATTAGGATTAGGGTTAGGATTAAAGGTTAGCGTGAGAGTTAACGGTTAGGGTTAAGGTTAAGAGTTACGGTAGGGTTTAGGTTTAGGGTTAAGGGTTAGGGTAAGTTTTAGGGTTAGAGTTATGTGTTAGGGTTTGTGTTAGAGGTTAGGGTTAGGTTTACTGTTCACGGTTAGGGTTACGTTTAGGGGTTAGCATTAGGGTTAGGGATTAGGTTTAGGGTAAGGGTTTAGTGTTAGTGTTGGGCTTTAGGCTCGGGGCTTAGGTTCAGGGTCCGTCGTTAGGGTTGGTGGTAGAGCTCAGATTTAGCGGTCAGTTTAAGGGCACAGGACTTGGTTAATCTAAGGTGAGAGGGGTGCGGTCAGAGTCACCATGAAAGCACAACATCATTCCCTGGGCCTTGGGACAAAATTTACATGCAGAACTCAGGTGGAGCCTCATCTCACACATGGCATGTCTGTATTATAGGCTTGCTTCACTCTGGGAATGGAAGTAGTGTGAGAATTAGGGTTAGGTTTGCGGTTAGGGGTTTCGAGTTAGGGGTTAAGTTTCGAGTCAGGGTTAGGTGCTAGTGGTTAGGGGTAGAGTTAGTGTTACGGGTTCGGTGTTAATTCTGGGTTAGGGGGCCAGGGTTAGGTTTAGGGTTGGGGTTAGTGTTATGGTTAGCGGTTAAGGTTAATGGATAGGGTTAGGGTTAAGGGTTAGGCTTAGGGTTAGGGTTCAGGGTTAGGGTTCAGGTTTAGGGTTAGGGTCACGGTTAAGGGTTAGGGTGAGGGTTAATCATTAGGGGGTTAGGGTTAAGGATTAGGTTTATTGTTCAGGTTTAAGGTTATAATTAGGGGTTTGTGTTACTTGTAACTGTAGGTCAGTGTTGGGGTTAGAACTCTAGGCATTAATGTAAAGGTTAGAGTTAGGGTTCAGAGTTAGGGTTATGTTTAATTGTTAGGATTGGGATTAGGGTTAAGGGTTAGGGTTAAGGTTAGGGGTTATGACTAAGGATCAACGGTTAGGGTTATTTTTAGGCATAGGGTTAGGGTAAGGGGTTAGGGTTAGTGTTAGTGTTGTTGGTAGGGTTAAGGTTAGGGTTGGCGTTTCAGAATTAGAGATTAGGTGTTATGGTTATGGCTAGGAGTTAGGGTTAGAATTACAGTACAGGGCTTGTTCTCAGGGTGTCATGCATTAACGTTACGATATGGGTTAAAGTTATGGTTACGGTGAGGTTTACGTGTTAAGGTGAGCAGTAGTATCAGGGTTAGGTGTTATGTTCTGGGTTAGGGTTATGGGTGAGGGCTAGTGTTTATGCTTAGGGCATGGGCCCTGTATGCCCTAGGAATCGAAGTTAGGGGTCTCTTGTGGTCGCTGGGAACCCACTCTATCGTACGCTGTGTATGGGCCTCTGGGTTTCTTGCAGGACACTGTGGCAGAGCCGGCTTTCATGCATGGCTTAGTAGGATTGTAGGCTTTCAAAACTCTGAGAAAGCAAGAAGTCTGAGAATTAGATTTAGGGTTAGGATTACGGTACGGTTTAGTGATGAAGATTAGTGATAGGGTGAGGGCTTAGGGTTAGAGGTTAGGGTTAGGGTTAGGGTTGTTGGTAGGGTGAAGGTTAGGGTTGGCATTTTAGAATTAGGGATGAGGTTTTATGGTTATGGCTGGGGATTAGGATTGGAATTATGGGATGGAGCTTCTTCTCAGGGTGTTATACATTAAGGTTAAGATAAGGGGATAAGTTAGGGTTACGGGGAGGTTTATGTTTTAAGGTGAGCAATAGGATCAGGGTCAGGTGTTATATTCAGGGTGAGGGTTATCTGTTAGGGGTAGTGTTTATACTTAGCGTACGGGCCCTGTCTGCACTGGGCGGGGGGCGGGAGTTAGGGGGATGGGATTGTGCCCGGGAACGCACTGTATCGTACGCTGGGTATGGGCTCCTGGGTTTCATGCAGGACACAGTGGCAGAGCCCCCTTTTACTCATGGCATGGGAGGATTGTAAGCTTTCTAAACTCTGAGATAGCAAGAAGTCTGAGAATTAGATTTAGGGGTAAGATTATGGTAATGTTTAGCGAGGAAGATTAGTGTTAGGGTGGGCTCTTAGGGTTAGGGGTTAGGGTTAAAGGTTCGTGTTATTTTTAACAGTTACAGTTACGTTTTCGGTTAAGTTTCAGGGTTAGGGTTAGGGTTAAGGTTTGGTTTTATCTTTTGTCACAGGGTTAGGCTTCAGTGTTAGCTTTATGGTTAAAGATTAGGATTAGGGTTAGGGTTAAGGGTTAGTGTGAGGGTTAATGGTAAGGGTCAAGATTAAGTGTTAGGGTTGGGCTTAGGGTTAGGAATAAGGCTTCGTGTAACGTTTAGGTTTAGAGTTAAGTGTTATGGTTATGGCTAGAGGTTAGGGTTAGGTTTAGGGTTCATGGTTAGGGTTACATTTAGGGGTTCGGGTTATGGGTTAAGTTTAGGGTGAGTGTTTAGTGTTACTGTTGGGCGTTAGGATAAGGGCCGAGGTTTAGGGTTAGGATTTAGGTTTAGTATTAGGGCTTAGATTTAGTGGTTAGTTTAAGGGCACATGCTCTGTTTAATCTATGGTGGGAAGGGTGCAGACTGGGTCGCCTCAACACCACACCATCGTACCTTGGGCCCAGACCTACATGCAGGACTCAGGCAGAGCCTCTTCTCACTCGTGGCATGGCTCTATTGTAGGCTTGGTCAACTCTGAGAACGAAGGAAGTGTGAGAATTAGGGTTATGGTTAGGGTTATGTGTTTGGGGTTAGAGGTTTAGGTTTGAGTGAAGTTTAGTGGTTAGGAATTAGAAGTTAGGATTAGTGTGTCAGGGGTTAGGTGTTAGGTTTTTGTAAGGGGCTAGCGTTAGATTTAGGTTTAGGGTTAATGTTCAGGTGGGTTAGGGGTCAGCGTTAGGGTTAGGCTTACAAGATAGGATTAAGGTAAAGGGTGAAGGCTTAAGATTAGCAGTAAGGGTTAAGGTTAGGGTTAAGGGTTAGGGTTTCGTTCCAAGTTAAGGGTGAGAGTGAGGGTTAACAGTTGCGATTAGGGTAATGGTTTAGGGATAGTAATAGGTTTAAGGGATAGGGTTAGGGTTAGGTTTAGGGTTCGGGGTTAGGGTTAGCATTAGCGGTTAGGGTTAGGGTTAGGGGTTAGGGTTACAGTTAGGGTTAGGTCTAGGCATTATGGTAATGGTTCGTGTTAGGGTTAAGAATTAGGGTTAGGTTTAATTGTTAGGATTATGATCAGGGTAATGGTTAGGGTTAGGGTTAGCGGTTAGAGTTAGGGTTGTTTGTAGGGTGAAGGTAATGTTTAGCAGTTTAGAATTAAGGTTAGGGATTAGGTGTTACGGTTATGCTAGGAGTTAGGCTTAGAATTAAGGGATAGGGTTTGTTCTTAGGGTAAGTGTTATGCAATAACATTAGGATAGGGGTTAAAGTTAGGGTTACAGTGAGGTTTACGTGTTAAGGTGAACAATAACATCAGGGTTAGGTGTTATGTTCAGGGTTAGGGTTATGGGTGAGGTGCAGGGTTTTTGCTTAGGGCATGGGCCCTGTCAGCACTAGCAGGGGGAGTTAGGGGGCTGTGATTGTCCCCGGGAACCCACTCTATCGTACGCAGTGTATGGGCTCCTGGGTTTCATGCAGGACACTGTGGCAGAGCCAGCTTTCACGCATGGCTTTGGAGAATTGTAGGCTTTTAAAACTCTGAGATAGCAAGAAGTCTGAGAATTAGATTTAGGGTTAGGATTATGGTTAGGGTTAGGGATGAAGATTAGTCAGGGAGAGGGCTTAGGGTTAGGGCTTAAGCTTCGAGTGAGGATTAGGGGTTAGGGAGTAGGTGTTGGGTTTAGTGATAGGGTTAGGGCTTAGGGGTTAGGGTTGGGTTAGGGGCTAGGGTTAGATTTAGAGTGGGGTTAGGGTTAGCGTTAGGGGTTAGGGTTAGGGTTAAGGGATAGGATAAGGGTTAAGCGTTAAGGCTTAGGGTTAGCGTTAAGTGTTAGGTTTAGTTTTAAGGGTTAGGGTTACAGTTCGAGTTAAGGGTTAGTGTGGGGTTAACGGTTAGGGCTAGGGTTATGGGTTAAGGATAGAGTTAGGTTTAAGTCTTAGGATTAGGGTTCAGTGTTAGGGTTAGCATTAGGGATTAGCGTTAGGGTTAGGGGTTACGTTTACTCTTAGGGTTAGGTCTAGGCATTAGGGTACGTGTTAGTGTTAGGCTTAAGAGTTAGGGTTAGGTTTAATTGTTAGGATTAGGATCAGGGTTAAGGGTTAGGGTTAAGTGTCAAGTGTTACGGTTATTTTTAGGTGTACGGTTAGGGTTAGCAGTTAGGGTTAGGGTTAGTTTGTAGAGATAAGGTAATGTTTAGCAGTTTTGAATTAGCCTTAGGGATTAGGTGTTACAATTGTGGCTAGGAGTTAGGGTTAGAATTAAGGGATAGGGGTTGTTCTTAGGGTAAGTCTTATGCATTAACGTTAGGATAACGGGTTCAAGTTAGAGTTATGGTGAGGTTGATGTGTTAAGGTGAGCAATAGTATCAGGGTGAGCTGTGATGTTCAGGGTTAGGGTTATGGGTGAGGGGTAGTGTTTATGCTTATATCACGAGCCCTCTCTGCTCTAGGAGGGGGCTTAGAGGGCTAGGATAGATGCCGGAAGCCACTCTATCATACGCTGGGTATGGGCCCCTTGGTTTCATGCCGGACACAGTGGCCGAGCCTCCTTCTACACATGGCATGGGAGGATTGTAGGCTTTGTAAACTCTGAGAAAGCAAGAAGTCTGAGAATTAAATTTAGGGCTAGGATTAGGGTTAGGGTTAGCAATATAGGTTACTGTTATGGTGAGGGCTTAGGGTTAGGGGTTTCGGTTAGGGTCAGGGTTAAAGGTTAGTGTTAGGTTTAACAGTTACAGTTAGGTTTAGGGTTAAGCTTTAAGGTTTAAGCTTAGGGTTAAGATTAGGGGTTAGGTTTTGGTACAGGGTAAGGGTTAAGTGCTAGGTTTAGGCTTAAAGATTAGGATTAGGGTTAGGGTTAAGGTTTAGTGTGAGGGTTAACGGTTAGGGTTAAGGTTAAGTGTTAGGTTTATGGGTTAGGGTTAGGGTTAAGTGTTCATGTTAGGTTTAGGGTTAGAGTTAAGTGTTATGGTTAGGGTTAGGGGTTTGGGTTAGGTTTAGGGTTCATGGTTAAGGTTACATTTAGGGGTTAGGTTTAGGGTAAGCATTTAGTGTTAGTGTTGGGCATTAGGGTGAGGGCTTAGGTTTAGGGTTAGGGGTTAGGGTCAGTGTTTGGGCTTTGATTTAGCGGTTAGTTTAAGGGTACAGGACCTGTGTAATCTATGGTGAGTAGGGTGCAGAATGTTTACATGCGACACCACACCATCGGATCCTGGGCCTTTGGCCCAGACCTACTTGCAGGACTCATGCGGAAACTCTACTCACGCATTGCATGGTTGTATTTTAGGCTTGGTTAACTCTGAGAATGGAAGTAGTGTGAGAAATAGGGTTATGGTTAGGGTTAAGGGTTTGGTGTTAGGGGTTAGGGTTCAAGTGAGGTTTAGTGGTTAGGGACTAGGATTTAGGGTTAGTGTTAGGGTTAGGGGTTAGTTTTGCGTTAGGGGCTAGGGTTAGATTTATGGTTGGGGTTAGTGTTAGGGTTAGGATTAGGCATCAGGGTTAGTATTAGGGTTAAAGGATAGGATTGGAGTTAAGTGTTAAGGCTTAGGGTTTGTGTTAAGTGTTAGGGTTGGGGTTTAGGCTTAGGGTTACGGTTTGAGTTAAGCTCTAGGGTGAGGGTTAAAGATTAGGCTTAGGATTATTGGTTAGGGATAGAGTTATGTTTAAGGGTTAGGGATAGGGTTAGGTTTAGGGTTCAGTGTTAGGGTTAGCATTAGGGGTTAGGGTTAGGGTTAGGGGTTAGGCGTAGTGATGTATTAAGGGCTATGGTTAGAATTAGGATTGGGGTTAGTGTTAGGTTTAGGGTTAGGGGTTAGGTTTAGGGTTAAGGGATAGGATTATGGTTAAGGGTTGAGCGTAGGTTTAGGGTTAAGATTTAGTGTTAGGGTCCGGTTTAAGGGTTAGGGTGAGGGTTAACGGTTAGGGTTAGGGTTGGGGTTAGGGGTTAGGGATATAGTTAGTATTAAGTGTTAGGGTTAGGTTTAGGGTTCAGGGTTAGGGTTAGCTTTAGGGGTTATGATTAGGGTTAGGTGTTAGGTTAGTGTCAGGGTTAGGTCTAGGCGTCAGGGTAAGGTTTAGGGTTAGGGTTAAGAGCTAAGGTTGGGTTTAGTGGTTAGGATTAGGATTAGGGTTAGGAGTTAGGGTAAAGGGTCAAGGGTTAGCATTATTTTTAGCCATAGCTTTGGCGTTAGGAGTAAGGATTAGGTTCAGTGTTAGGGTAACAGTAGGTTACCGTAACAGTAACTACGTAGGGTAACAGTTAGTGTTAGTGGTTTAGAATTAGGGTTATGGATTAGTTGTCACAGTTATGACTAGGAGGTAGGGTTAGAATTATGGGATAGGGGTTAATCTCAGGGTAAGTGTTATGCATTAACGTTAGGATAAGAGGTTAAAGTTCAGGTTACGGTGAGGTTTACATTCTAAGGTGAGCAATAGAATCAGGGTTAAATGTTATTTTCAGGGTTAGAGTTTTGGGTGAGGTGTAGAGTTTATGCTTAGGGCACGGGCCTTGTCTGCATTAGGCGGGGGGGGGGGGGTTAGGGGCCTGGGATTGTCACCAGGAACCCACTCTATCGTACTCTGGCCATGGGCCCCAGCGGTTCATTCAGGACACAGTGGAAGAGCCTCCTTTCACGCATGGCATGGGAGGATTGTAGGCTTTCTAAACTCTAAGAAAGCAAGAAGACTGAGAATTAGATTTAGGGTTAGGGTTAGGGTTCGGGTTAAGGATCAAGGTTAGTGTTAGGGTGAAGGCTTAGAGTTAGGGGTTATGGGTAGCGTTACAGGTTACTCTTAGTTTTAACCGTTACAGTTAGGTTCAGGGTTAAGGTTTATGGTTAGGTTTAAGGTTAGGGTTTAGGGTTTGGTACAGGATTAGGGTTAAATATTAGGTTTAGGGTTAAAGATTACGATTAAGGTTAGGTTTAAAGGTTAGTGTGAGGGTTAACAGTCAGGGTTAAAGTTAAGAGTTAGGGTTAGGGTTAGTGTTAGGATTAAGGGTTCATGTTAGGTTTAGGGTTAGAGTTAAGTGCTATGGTTAGCGCTCGAGGTTAGGGTTAGGTTTAGGGTTCACAGTTAGGGTTACGTTTAGAGGTTAGCATTAGGGTTAGGGATTAGCTTTAGGGTAAGAGTTTAGAGTTAGTGTTGGGCTTTAGGCTCAGGGCTTAGGTTTAGGGTCAGAGGTTAGGGTTGATGTTAGGGCTTAGATTTAGTGGTTAGTTTAAGGGCACAGGACCTGTTTATTCTACAGTGAGAGGGGTTAGGGTTAGGGTTAGGGTTGTCGTAGGGGTTAAGGTTAGATTTAACCTTGGGGTTAGTGTTAGGGTTAGGATTAGGGGGTTAGTGTTAGGGTTAGGGATTAAAAACACCTACAGCCAGCCCTAACCCGATTTCTGACACTTCTTCCATTCTCAGAGTTAACCAAGCCTACAATACGGCCATGTCATGCGTGAGAAGAGGCTCCACCTGAGTCCTGTATGTAGGTCTTGGCCCAAGGCCCAGCGTACGGTGGTGTTGTGTCGCAGCGACCCTGTGCACCACTCTCACCATAGATTAAACAGGTCCTGTGCCCTTAAACTAACCGCTAAATCTCAGCCCTAACACTAATCCTAACCCCTAACCCTAAAAGTTATCCTTAACCCTACTGTTAACACTCAAACTAACCCTTAACTCTAACCCTTGTCATGATCTTTAACCCTAACCCTAACACTTAACCCTAACCCTGTACCAAACCATAACCCCTAAGCTTAACCCTAACCCTAAACCTAAACCCTAAGTCTAACTGTAACTGTTAAACCTAACAGTAACTTTTAACCCTAAAACTAACCGTATCCCCTTACCCGAAGCCCTCACCCTAAGATTAAACTTCATCCCTAACCATAACGATAATCCTAACCTTAAATCTAATTCTCAGACTTCTTACTTTCTTAGAGATTTGAAAGCTTACAAACCTCCTTTACCATGCGTGAAATCAGGCTCTGCCAGAGTGTCCTACAAGAAACCCATGGGCCCATACCCTGCGTACGATAGAGTGGGTTTCTGGTGACAATCGCATCCCCCTCAATCCCACTCCTAGGGCAGACAGGGCCCATACCCTAAGCAAAACCCTACCCCTCACTCATAATTCTAACCCTGATCCTATTGCTCACCTTAACACATAAACCTCACCGTAAACCTAACTTTAACCACTTATCCTAACATTAATGCATAACACTTATGCTAAGAACAACCCCATCACTTAATTCTAACCCTAACTCCTAGCCATAACAGTAACCCCTAATCCCTAACCCTAATTCTAACCACTAAACATTACCTTAACCCTACAAACAACCCTAATACTAACCCTAACCTTAAACGCTAACCCTAACCTTATCCCTAAACATAACCTTAAAAGTTTACCCTAAACCCTAACCCTATCCCCTAACCCTAAGCCTAACCCTTAATTCTGATCCTAATCCTAACAATTAAACCTAACCCTAACCCTTAACCCTAACACTAACACTTACCTTAATGCCGAGACCTAATCTTAGCAGTAAAGCTACCTCTAACCCTAACCCTAGACCTTAAACCTAACACTATCCCTAACTTATAACCCTAACCCTAACTGTTAACCCTCACCCTAACCCTTAACTCGGACCATAACCCTAACCCTTAACCCTAACCCTATCCCTTAATGCTAACCCTAAGCCTTAACCCTTAACCCTAATCCTATCCCTTAACCCTAAACCCTAACCCCTAACCCTAACCCTAACCCCAACGCTAAATCTATCCCTAGTCCCTAACCCAACCCTAACCGTTAACCCCTAATGCTAACATTAACCCTAACCCCTAATCCCTAACACCTAACCCTCACGCGAACACTAACCCCTAACCCCAAACACCTAACCCTAATCATAACCATAATTCTCACACTTCCTCCATTCTCAGAGTTAGCCAAGCCTACAATAAAACCATGCCATGCGTGAGAAGAGGCTCTACCTGAGACCTGCATGTAGGTCTGGGCCCAAGGCCTCGGGTACGATGGTGTGGTGTGGCGATGACCCATTCTGCACACTTCTCACCATAGATTACACAGGTCCTGTGCCCTTAAAATAACCTCTAAATCTAAGCCCTAACGCTAACTCTAACACTAACCCTTAACCCTAAACTTAAGCCATGACCCTAACGCCCAACACTAACATTAAACCCTTACCCTAATCCTTACCCATAACCCTAATGCCTAAACGTAACCCTAACGATGAACCCTAAACCTAACCCTAACCCCAAACCCTAACCATAACACTTAACTCTAACCCTAAACCTAACACGAACACTTAAACCTAAACTTAACCACTAACCCTAACACTTAACCTTAACCCTAACCGTTAACTCTCACACTAACCCTTAAACCTAACCCTAATCGTAATCTTTAACCCTAAATCTAACAGTTAACCCTTACCCTGTACCAAAACCTAACCCCTAACCTTAACCTTAACCCTAACACTTGACCCTAAAGCTAACTGTAACCATTAAACCTAACACTAATCTTTAACCCTGACCGTAACTCTAACCCCTAACCCTAAGCCCTCACCCTAATGCTAAACTTTATCCTTAACACTAACCATAATCCTATCCCTAAATCTAATTCTCAGACTTCTTGCTTTCTCAGAGTTTAGAAAGCCTACAATCCTCCCATGCCATGCGTGAAAAGAGGCTCTGCCACTGTGTCCTGCATGAAACCCAGGGACCCATACCCAGTGTACGATAGAGAAAGTTCTCGGCCACAATCCTAGACCCCTAATCCTCCCGCCTAGTGCAGACAGGGCCCGTGCCCTAAGCATAAAAAGTACGCCTAACATATAACCCTAACCTTGAACGTAACACCTAACCCTGATCCTACTGCTCACCTTATCATGTAGACCACACTGTAACCCTAACTTTAACCGCATCTCCTAAAGTTAATGCATAACACTTACACTGAGAACAACGCCTATCCCATAATTCTAACCCTAAATCTTAGCCATAACCATACAACCTAATCCCTAACCCTAATTCTAAACTGCTAACCCTAACCTTAACACTACCAACAACCCTAACACTAACCCTAAGCCTAACCCTCACCCCTAATCCTACCCTATGCCTAAAAGTAACCCTAACTCCTAACCCTTATCCCTAACCAAAAGCCCTGTCCCTAACCATAAGACTTAAGTCTCACCCTTATACCCTAACCCTAATACGAATCCTTAAGCCTAACCCCCAATCCTAACAATTAACCTTAACCCTAACTGTTAACGCTCACCCTAACCCTTAAATCAGACCAAAACCCTAACACTTAACCCTAACCCTAATCCCTAATGCTAACCCTAAGCCTTAACCCTTTACCCTAATCCTATCCCTTAAGCCTAACCCTAACCCTAATTCCTAACCCTAACCATAATCCCTAACCCTAACCCTAACACTAACCCTAACTCTGAATCTAACCCTAGCCCCTAAACCAACACTAACCCCTAACCCCTAACCCTAACACTAACACTAACTCCTAATTTCTAACCCCTGAACCACACTCGAACCCTAACCCCTAACCCCAAACAGTTAACCATAACCATAACCCTAATTCTCACATTTCCTCCATTTTCAGAGTTCACCAAGCCTACAATAGAGCCATGCCATGAGTGAGAAGAGGCTCCGCCTGAGTCCTCCATGTAGGTCTGGGCCCAAGGCCCAGGTACGATGGTGTGGTGTCAAGGGGACCAATTCTGCACCCTTCTCACCATAGATTAAACAGGTCCTGTGCCCTTAAACTAACCACTAAATCTAAGCCCTAACACTAAACCTAAATGCTAACCCTAAACCTAAGCCCTTATCCTAATGCCCAACACTAACACCAAACACTCACCCTAAACCTAACCCGTAACCCTAACCCCTAAACGTAACCCTAACCATGCACCCTATATCTAACCCTAACCCCTAACCCTAACCATAACACTTAACTCTAATCCTAAACTAACATAAACCCTTAACACTAAACCTAATCCCTAACCCTCATGCTTAACCCTAACCGTTAATCCTCACACTTACCTTTAAACCTAACCCTAATTGTAATCTTTAACTCTAAACTTAACACTTAAACCTTAACCTGTACCAAAACCTATCCCCTAAACTGAACCCTAACACTAAACCTTAACGCTAAACCTAACTGTAACTGTTAAACCTAACACTAACCTTTAACTCTGACCCTAAACCTAACCCCTAACCCTAAGGCATCACCTTAACACTAAACTTCATCCCTAATTCTAACCATAATCCTAACCCTAAATCTAATTCTCAGACTTTTTCTTTCTCAGAGTTTAGAAAGCCTATAATCCTCCCATGCCATGTGTGAAAGGAGGCCCTGCCACTGTGTCCAGCATGAAACCCAGGGGCCAATACCCAGCATACGATAGAGTGATTTCCCGGCGAATATGCTAGCCCCCTAACCTCTCCGCCTAGTGCAGACAAGGCACGTGCCCTAAGCATAAACACAACCCATAACCAATAACCCTAACCATAACTGTTAACTCTCACCCTAACATTTAACCCTGACACTAACCCTAACCTGTAAACCTATCCCTAAACCTTTACCCAAAGCCTAAGCCTTAACTCTAACACTATCATTTAACCCTAGCCCTAACCCCTAAATGTTACACTAACCATGAACCCTAAGCCTAACCGTAACCCCTAACACTAACCATAACACTTAACTGTAACCCTAAACCTAACAAGACCCCTTAACCCTAACACTA
This sequence comes from Eulemur rufifrons, assembly GCF_041146395.1. Lineage (NCBI taxonomy): Eukaryota > Metazoa > Chordata > Mammalia > Primates > Lemuridae > Eulemur > Eulemur rufifrons. The sequence goes on from NW_027182817.1 coordinate 2,499,102, forward strand.
ACCCCTAACCCTAGCCCTTAAACTTAACCCTAAACTTTTACCCTCACACTAACCTTTAACACTAACCATAATGCTAATCTTTAACCCTAAACCTAACACTTAACTCTTACCCTGTACGAAACCCTAACCCCTGACCTTAACCCTGACAATAAACCTTAACCCTAAACCTAACTTTAACCGTTAAAACTAACACTAACCTTAACCCTAACTCTAACCCTAACCCTTAACCCTAAGCCCTCACCCTAACACTAATCATCATCCCTAATCCTGACCATAATCCTAACCCTAAATCTTAATCTCAGACGTCTTCCTCTCTCAGAGTTTAAAAAGCCCTCACCCTAAAATTTAACCCTAAACCTAACTGTAACTGTTTAAACTAACACTAATCTTTAACCATAACCCTAACCCTTAACCTGAACCCTAAGCCAAACTCTTAACCCTAATCCTATCCCTTAACCCTAACTCTAATCCCTAACTCGAATGCTAACACTAACCCCAACCCTAAACCTAACCCTAGCCCCTAACCCAACCCTCACCCCAACCCCTAACCCTAACACTAACCCTAACCCCTAATGCCTAACCCCTAACCCTCATTTGAACACTCTCTCCTAAACCCAAATCCCTAACCCTAACCATAACCCTAATTCTCACACTTCCATTCTAAGAGTTAACCAAGCCTATAATACAACCATGCCATGCATGAGAACAGGCTCCCCCTGATTCCTGCATGTAGGTCTGAGCCCAAGGCCCAGGGTACAATGCTGTGGTGTCTCAGCGACCCATTCCACACCCTTCTCACCATAGATTAAACAGGTCCTCTGACCTTAAACTAATCGCTAAATCTAAGTCCTAACACTAACACTAATCCCTACCCTAAACAGAAACCCTGACCCAAACTCCCTTCACTAACACTATACCCTTACACCAAACCTAACCCCTAAACCTAACCCCTAAACATAACCCTAACCATGAACCCTAAACCTGAACCTAAACCCTAACACTTAAGTGTAACCCTAAACCTAACACGAACCCCTAATCCTAACCCTAAACCCTAACCCTAACCCTTCACCTTAACCCTAACCGTTAACCCTCAGCTAACCCTTAAACCTAACACTAATCCTAATCTTTACCCCTAAACCGAACACTTAACCCTCACCCTGTACCAAACCCTAATCCCTAACACTAAGCCCTCTCCCTAACACTAAACTTCATCCCTAACCCTAACCGTAATCCTAACCCTAAATCTAATTCTCAGACTTCTTGCTTTCTCAGAGTTTAGAAAGCCTACAATCCTCCCATGCCATGCATGAAAGGAGGCTCTGCCACTGTGCCCTGCATGAAACCCAGAGGCCCATACCCAGCATACGATAGAGTGGGTTCCTGGTGACAATCCCAGCCTCCGAACCCCCCCCCCCACCTAGTGAAGACAGGGCCTGTGCCCTAAGCATAAACACTGCCCCTAACCCATAACCATAACCCTGAACATAAAACCTAACCCTGATCCTATTGCTCACCTTAACATGTAAAGCTCACCGTAACACTAACTTTAACCGCTTACCCTAACTTTAAGCATAAAACTGACCCTGAGACCAACCCCTATGCCATAATTCTAACCCTAACTCCTTACCATAACCATTACACCTAATCCCTAACCCTAATTCTAAACTGCTAAACCTAACCTTAAGCCTACAAAAAACCTTAACGGTAACACTAACCCTAACACCTAATCCTAACCCTGTGCCTGAAAATAAACCTAACCCTTAACCTTTAACCCTAATGCTAACCCATAACCCTAACCATAACACTTTACTCTAACCCTAAATCTAACACGAACGCTTAACACTAGCCCTAAACCCTAACCCTAACCCTTAAACACAAACCTAACCGTTAACACTCACACTAACCGTCAACCCTAATCCGAATTCTAATCTTTAACCCTAAACCTAACACTTAACCCTAACCCTGTACCAAACCCTAACCCCTAACCATAACCCTCACCCTAAAACGTAACCCTAAACCTAACTGTAACCGTTAAACCTAACTCTAACATTTAACCTTTACTCTACCCATAATCCGTAGCCCTAATCCCTCACCCTAGCACTAACCTCATTCCTAACCCTAACTATAATCCTAACCCTAAATCTAATTATCAGACTTCTTGCTTTCTCAGCGTTAGAAAGCCTACAATCCTCCCATGCCATGAATAAAAGGAGGCTCTACCACTGTGTCCTGCCGGAAACCCCAGTGCCCATACTCAGCATACACTAGAGTGGGTTCCCGATGACAATCGCAACCCCAAAACCCTCCCCCCCTGCCTAGTGCAGACAGGGCCCGAGTCGTAAGCATAAACCCTACCCCTCACCCCTAACCATAACCCTGAACATAACACCTGACCCTGATCCCATTGCTCACCTTAAAATGTAAATCTCACCATAACCCTAAATTTAACCCCTTATCATAACGTTAATGCATAACACTTACCCTGAGAACAACTCCTATCTCTGAATTCTAACCCTAACTCCAAGCCATAACCATAACACCTAATCCCTAATGCGAATTCTAAACCGCTAACCCTAACCTTAAACCTACCATCAAACCAAACATTACCCTAGCCCCTAACTTTAAAACTATGCCTAAAAATAACCCTAACACTTCACCCTTAATCCTAACCCCTAACTCTAACCCTAACCCTACCCCTAAGACCCTAACCATAACCCTAACTGTTAACCCTCACCCTAACACGTAACCCTGACCTTAACCCTAAACCTTAACACTAACCCTTAACCCTAACCCTAAGCCAAACCCTTAACCATAATCCTATCCTTTAACCCTAAACGCTAACCCTAATATTAACCCCAACCCTAAACCTAACCCTAGCACCCTAACCCAAACCCAACAACTAACCCCTATCCCTAACACTAACCCTAACTCCTAATCCCTAGGACCTAACCCTGACTCGAACCATAATCCCAAACTCCAAACCCCTAAGCCAAACCCTAACCCTGATTCTCACACTACTTCCATTCTCAGAGTGAAGCAAGCCTACAATACAGCTATACTATGCGTGAGATGAGGCTCCACCTGAGTCCTGCATGTAGGTCCTTTCCCAAGGATCAGGGAACGATTTTGTGCTTTCGTGGAGACTCCGACAGCACCCTTCTCACCGTAGATAAAACAGGTCCTGTGCCCTTAAACTAACAGCTAAATCTCAGCCCTAACACTAACACTAACCCCTAACCGTAAACATAAGCTCCGACCGTAACGCTGAACACGAACTCTAAAACCTTACCCTAAACCTAAGCCCTAACCCTAACATTAACCCCTAAACATAACACTAACCATGAACCCTAAACCTAACCCTAACCATAACACTTAACGCTAACCCTAAAGCCTACACGAAGACTTATTCCTAACACTAACAAAAACCCTAGCCCTTAGTCTTGATCCTTACCATTAACCCTCACACTAGCCCTTAACCCTAACCCTAATCCTAATCTTTAACCCTAAAGCTAAAACTTAAGCCTAACACAGTACCAAATGCTAAACCTTAACCTTAACCCTAACCCTAAAACATAACCATAAACCTGACTGTAACTGTTAAACCTAACACTAACCTTTAACCCTAACCACTGACCTTAAGAACGCACCCTAACACTAACCTTCATCCCTAAACATTACCATAAACCTACCCCTAAATCTAATTCTCAGACTTCTTGCTTTCTCAGAGTTTAGAAAGCCTACAATTCTCCCATGTCATGAGTAAAAGGAGGCTCTGCCACTGTGTCCTGCAAGAAACCCGGGGGCCCATAACTACTGCATGATAGAGCGGGTTCCCAGTGGCAATCCTAGTCCCTAACCCCCCCCTCCTGGTGAAGACAGGGCCCGTGCGCTAAGCAAAAAAACTATCCCTAACAGATAACCCTAATTCCAAACATAAAACCTAACCCTGATCCTGTTACTCACCTTAAAACATAAACCTAACCATAACCCTAATTTATCCCCTTATCTTAACGTTAATGCATAGCACCCAAAGAAGAAGCCCTATCCCATAATTCTAAACCTAACCCCTAGCCATAACCATAACACCTCATCCATATTCTAAAGTGCCAACCCTAAACTTCAACCTACCATCAACCCTAACCCTAACCCTAACCCCTAACCCTAAGCCCTCACCCTAACACTAATCTTCATCCCTAAACCGTGCCGTAATCCTAACCCTAAATCTAATTCTCAGACTTCTTGCTTTCTCAGAGTTTTGAAAGCCTACAATCCTACTAAGCCATGCATGAAAGCCCGCTCTGCCACAGTGTCCTGCAGGAAACCAGAGGCCCATACACTGCATACGATAGAGTAGGTTACCAGCGACCATCACAGGCCCCTATCTTTGCCTCCTAGTGCATACAGGGCCCGTGCCCTAAGCATAAACCCTACCCCTCACCCATAAGCCTAACCCAGAACATAACACCTAACCCTGATCATACTGCTCACCTTAAGAGGTAAAGCTCACCATAACCCTAACTTTAACACCTTATATTAACGTTAATGCATGACACCCTGAGAACAAGCACTATACTGTAATTCTAACGCTAACACCTAGCCATAACCATAACACCTGATCCCTAATTCTGAAACGCCAACCCTAACCTTAACCCTACCAACAACACTAACACTAACCCTAAGCCCTTACCCTAAACCTACGCATAAAAATAACCCTAACCGTTGATCCTTAGTCATAACCCCTAACCTTAACCCTAACCCTTAACCCTAATCCCAAGCCTAACCATTAAACATAACCCTAACACTTAACCCTAAACCTAACCTTTACCTTAATGCCTAGAGATCTAACCCTAACACTGACTTACAGTTAACACTAAACCTAACCCCCCAATGTTAACCTTAAACCTGAACCATAAACCTAACCCTTAACCCTAATCCTATCCCTAACCCCCTAACCCTAACCCTAACTGTTAACCCTCACCCTAACCCTTAACCCTGACCGTAACCCTAAACCTGAACCCTAACCCTAAGCCTAACCCTTAACCCTAACCCTATCCCTTAACCCTAACGCCTAACCCTAACGCTAACTCCAAACCTAAACCTTACCCTGGCCCCCTAAACCAGACTTAACACCTAACCCGTAACACTAACTCTAACCCTAACCACTAATCCCTAGCACCTAACCCTGACTCCAAACCTAACCCCTAACTCGAAACCCCTAACCCCAACCCTAACCCTAATTCTCACACTACTTCCATTCCCGAGTGAAGCAAGCCTACAATACAGCCATGCCATGTGTGAGATGAGGCTCCGCCTGAGTCCTGCATGTAGGTCTTGTCCCAGGGCCCAGGGAATGATGTTGTGCTTTCGTGATGACTCCGACCGCACCCCTCTCACCGTAGATTAACCAGGTCCTGTGCCCTTAAACTGACCGATAAATCTAAGCCCTACCACCAACCCTAACCCCTGACCCTGAACCTAAGCCCCGAGCCTAAAGCCCAACACTAACTCTACACCCTTACCCTAAACCTAATCCTTAACCCTAATGCTAACCCCTAAACGTAACCCTAACCGTGGACAGTAAACCTAACCCTAACCTCTAACACAAACCCTAACACATAACTCGAACCCTAAAACTAACCCTAACCCTTAACCCTAAACCTAAACCCTAACCCTAACTCTTAACCTTAACCCTAACCGTTAACTCTCACGCTAACCTTTAATCCTAACCCTAATCCTAATCTTCAACCCGAAACCTAACACTTAACCCTAACCCTGTACCTAACCCTAACCCTATACCAAACCCTAACCCCTCATCTTAACCCTAACCGTAAACCTCAACCCTAAACCGAACTGTAACCGTTAAACCTAAGAGTAACCTTTAACGCTAACCCTAATCCCTAACCCTAAGCCCTCACCCTAACACTAAACTTCATCCATAACCCTAACCAGAATCCTAACCCTAAATATAATTCTCAGACTTCTTGCTTTCTTAGAGTTTAGAAAGCCTGCAATCCTCCCATGCCATGCGTGAAAGGAGGCTCTACAACTGTGTCCTGCATGAAATCCACGGGCCCATACCCAGAGTCCGATACAGTGGGATCCTGGTGACAATCCCAGTCCCCTAACCTCCCCCCACCCCCGCCTAAGGCAGACAGGGCCCGTGCGCTAAGCATAAACAATACCTGTAACAGATATCCCTCACCCTGAACATAACACCTAACCCTGTTCCTATTTCTCCCCTTAACACGGAAACCTCACCGTGAGCCTAACTTTAACCTCTTATCCTAACGTTAGTGCATAACCCATTCCCTGAGAACAACCCCTATCCCATAATTCTAACCCTGTCTCCTAGTCATCACTGTAACACCTAATCCCTAACCCTAATTCTCAACCATTAACTCTAACCGTAACCCTGCCTACAACCCTAACACTGACAGTAACAGTTACTTCTAACCCCAACGCTATGCCTAACAAAAACCCTTCACCCTTCACCCTAACCCCTAAGCCTTACCCTAACCCTTAACCCTAATCCTAATCCTATCCATTCAACCTAACCCTAGCTCTTAAAGCTAACCCTAAACCTTACCCTCACGACTAGACCTAACCCTGACACTAACCTAACACCTAACCCTAACCATAACCCCTACAGCTAACCCTAACCCTGAACCCTAAACCTAACCCTAACACTGAACCCTCACTATATCCCCAACCTGTAAGCCTAATCCTAACCGTTAACCCTCACCCTAACACTTAAACTGGACCATAACACTAAACATTAACCCTAACACTAAACTTTAACCCTAAACCTGAGCCCAACCCTTAACCCTAATCCTATCCTTTTACCCTAAACCTAACCCCGAAACCTAACCCTAACACTAACCCCAATCCTAATTCTAACCATACCCCTTCATAAAACACTAACTCCTAACCCTAACACTTACCAAAAACCTTAATCGCTAATCCCTAACACTAACGCTTAACCTTTACCGTAACCGTTAACCCTCACCCTAACCCTTAACACTGACCCTAACCTTAACCTTTAATCTAAGCATGACCCTTAACCCTAACAGTAAGGAAAACCTTCACGCCAACCTTATCCCTTATCCCTAACCCTAACACTACAGCTAAAAATAACACTAACCTTTGATCCTTAAACCTAACCCCTAACACTTGCTTTAACCCCAAACTCTAACCCTAATCCTAAGCATTAAACCTAACCCTATCTCTTAACCCTTACTCTAACGCCTAGATCTAACCCTAAATCTAACCTACCACCTAATCCTAACCTTAAGCCCTAATGCTAACCCTAACCCTGAACCCTAAACCTACCCGTAAACCCTTAACACTAACCCTATCCATAAACCTTAAATCTGACCCTAACCATTACCCGCACCCAAACATTTAACCCTGACCCTAACCCTAATCCTTAACGATAAACTTAACACTAAACCCCAACCCTAAGCCCAACACTTAACCCTAATCCTAACCCTTGACCCTAAGCCTAACCCTAACCCCTAACCCGAAACCTAAGCCTAACCCCAACCTGAACCCTTAATCTTGACCCTTACCCTTAACCCTCACACTAACCCTACTCCTAATCTTTAACCATGAAGCTAACACTGAAGCCTACCCCTGTGCCAAACGCTAAACCCAAACCTTAACCCTATCCCTGAGACTTAACCGTAAACCTAACTGTAACTGTTAAACCTAACACTAACCTTTAACCCCAACCCCTAACCCAAGACCCCACCCTGACACTAATCTTCATCCCTAAACATTACCAGAATCCTACCCCTAAATCTAATTCTCAGAGTTCTTGCTTTCTCAGAGTTTAGAAAGCCTACAATCCTCCCATGCCATGAGTAAAAGGGGGCTCTGCCACTGTGTCCTGCATGAAACCCAGGAGCCCATACCCAGCGTACGATAGAGTGGGTTCCCGGGGACAATCCCATCCCCCTAACCCCCGCCCCCCGCCCAGTGCAGACAGGGCCTGTACGCTAAGTATAAACACTACCCCTAACAGATAACTCTCACCCTGAACATAACACCTAACCCTGACCCTATTAATCACCTTAAAACATAAACCTCCCCGTAACCCTAACTTAGCCCCTTAACTTAATGTGAATGCATAAAACCTTGAGAAGAAGCCCTATCCCGTAATTCTAATCCTAAACCATAGTCATAACCGTAACACCTCATCCCTAATTCTAAAACGTCAACCCTAACCTTCACCCTACCAGCAACCCTAAACCTAACCCTAACCCCTAACCCTAAGCCCTCACCCTAACCACTAATCTTCATCCCTAAACCGTGCCGTAATCCTAACTCGAAATCTAATTCTCAGACTTCTTGCTTTCTCAGAGTTTTGAAAGCCTACAATCCTACTAAGCCATGCATGAAAGCCGGCTCTGCCACAGTGTCCTGCATGAAACCCAGAGGCCCATACACTGCGTACGATAGAGTGGGTTCCCATCGACCATCACAGACCCCTAACTTCACCTCCTAGTGCATACAGGGCCCGTGCCCTAAGGATAAACCCTACCCCTCACCCATAACCCTAACCCAGAACATAACACCTAACCCTGATCCTACCGCTCACCTTAAAACGTAAACCTGACCGTAACCTTAACTTTAACCCCTTATCCTAACGTTAATGCATCACACCCTGAGAACAAGCCCTATAGTGTAATTCTAACCCTAACTCCTAGCTATAACCATAACACCTAATCCCTAATTCTGAAACGCCAACCCTAACCTTAACCCTACCAACAACACTAACACTAACCCTAACCCCTTACCCTAACCCTACGCCTAAAAATAACCCTAACCTTTGATCCTTAGTCATTACCCATAACCTTAACCCTAACCCTCAACCCTAATCCCAATCCTTAACCATTAAACTTAACCCTAACTCTTAACCTTAACCCTAACCTTTACCCTAATGCCTAGAGATCTAACCCCAACACTGACCTACAGTTACACTAACCCTACCCTCTAATGCTAACCTTAAACCTGAACTATACACCTGACCCTTAACCCTAACGCTATCCCTAACCCCCTTACACTAACTCTAACTGTTAACCCTCACCCTAACCCTCAACCCTGACCCTAACCTTAAACCTTAATCCTAACCATGCGTTTGATGAGCCTCTGCCTTTGTCCTGCGTGACAGTGATGCCCAACACCCAGGGTACGATGAAGTGGGGTCGCAGCCTTGCTCCACACCCACAGTGCCCCGTACATTAGACGGGGCCCGTGCCCTAACACACACCGTTAAACGTAAGCCCTAACCGTATCACTAAACCAAACCCTTAGTAAGCCCTGAATCTAACTCCTAACAGTAACCCTAATCCCTGACCCTTCCTCTTGCCTCTCACCGTAAACCTAAACCCAACCACTAAACATAATCCTATTCTCTAACCCTAACAGTAATCCTAATCTTAATTCTAACCTAAAACCCTAACCCCTAAACCTAATCCTAGTCCCTAACACCTAACCTTAACCTAAACCGAATTCCAATTCTCAGAGTTCTTCAATTCAAAAACTTAAAAAAAAGCCTACAATCCACCAATGCCGTGTCTGAGATGAGGGTTCGCCCCTATGTCCTGCATGACAGGCAGGCGCCAATGCCCAGGGTACTATGGAGTGGAGTCCTGCGGTCTGTAGGCTTGCTAAACTCCAGTTTGGAAGAATTGCTATAGTCATATATAAGGACGCTTACATTTACTTATAGAAAGCAACTATTGGTGTGTGATTTGTAGGCTTGCCTTACTCTAGTTTGGATGAAGAAGCTGAATCATATGTAGGAATATTAGCTTTGAGTTAGAGGAAGCATCTATGGGGGGTGCTTTTTTGGCTTGTTAAACTCTGGTTTGGAAGAAGTTTGAGAGTCTTATATAGGAACGATATCATTCATTCAGAGAAAGCAATTATAGGGAGTTGTTTTGTAGGCTTGCTAAGCTCTAGTTTGGAGGAAGGCGAGAGTCATATATAGGAACGTTTACGTTCACATAAAGCGTCTACGGGGGGACGGATTCTAGGCTTCCTAAACTCTAGCTTGGAAAAAGAGGACAGTTATGTATAGGAACTCTCGGCGGGGGATTTGTAGCATTGCTAAAATCTTAGATTGGAAAAGTTGCGAGAGTCTTACATAGGAATGTTAACATTCACTCAATGAAAGCAACTATAAGGGGTGCTTTCCAGGCTGGCTACACTCTAATTTGGAAAAAATGCGACAGTCATATATAGGAAGGCTTATATTCACTCAGACAAAGCAATTATGTGTAGGTGTATAGTAGGCATGCTAACTCTAGTTTGGAAAATTTCGAGAGCCATGTATAGGAAAGCTTACAGTAACTTAGAGAAAGCAACGAACAGGGGTGGAGTGTAGGCTTGCTAAACTCTAGTTTGGAGGAAGTGCCATAGTCATATATAGGAACGCTTAAATTCATTCAGAGAAAACAGCTGTCGGGGATTGGTTTGTAGACTTAACTCTAGTTTGGAAGAAGTGCGAGAGACATATATAGGAATGTTTACATTGACTCAAAGAAAGCAACTATGGAGGAGTGTTATTTTGGCATGCCAGATGCTAGTTAAGAAGAGGTACAAGACTCATATATAGGAACGCTTACATTCACACAGCGAGAGCAACTACGGAGTAGTGTCAGGTAGACATGTTAAAGTCTAGCTTGGGAGAAGTTCCAGAGTCCTATATAGGAAAGGTAAGAGCCACTTTGAAAAAGCAAGTCTTGGCGGGTGGTTTGTAGGCCTGCAAAACCCTGTTTTGGTTGAAGTGTGAGAATCATATATGAGAACGCTTACATTCACTCAGAGAAAGCAACGATGGGGTTGTTTGTAGGCTTACTAAACTGCAGTTTGGAAGAAGCACGAGAATCACATATAGGAGCACATACATTTTGACGCACTGAAAGTAACTATGGGGTGGTGTTTTATAGGCATGCTAAACTCTAGTTTGGACGAAGTTTGAGAATCACATATAAGAAAGCTTAGAGTCACTTAGAGAAAGCAAATCTCTGGGTGTGGAATGTAGGCCTGCTAAACTCTATTTTGGTTTAAGAGTGAGAGTCATATATGGGAAGGCTTACATTCACTCAGAGAAAGCAACGATGGCGTGGTGGTTTGTAGGCATACTAAACTCTAGTTTGGAAGAAGTAGGAGAATGATATATGGGAACGCTTACATTCACGTAGAGAAAGCAATTATGGGGTGGCGTTTTTGTAGCCATGCTAATCTCTAGTTTGGAAGAAGTTAAGGAGTAATATATAGGAAAGGGTATAGTCATAGAAACCAACTCTCGGGGGATGTTTTGTACACCTGCAAAACTCCAGTTTGGAAGTGGGGGAGAGTCATATTGGGGACCGCGTGCATTCACTCAGAGAAATCAACGATGGGATTGTGATTTGTAGGCATAGTCAACTCTAGTTTGGAAGAAGTACGAGAATCGTATATAGGAACGCTTACCTTCACGCAGAGAAAGCAACTATGGAGTGATGTTTGTATGCCTACTAAAATATAGTTTGGAGGAAGTTCGAGAGCCATATCTGGGAAGCTTACAGTCACTTAGAGAAAGCAACTCTCGGGGGTGTTTCGTAGGCCTGCTAAACTCTATTTTCAATGAAGTGTTAGAATAATATATGGGAACTCAGTGAAAGCAACGTTGTGGTTGTGGTTCCTAGGCATACTAACCTGTAATTTGGAAGAAGCAAGAGAATCACATGTAGAACCGCTTACATTCCGGCACCGAATGCAACTATGGGGTGGTGTTTTGTAGGCTTGCAAAACTCTAGTTTGGACGAAGTTTGAGAGTCATATATAGGAAAGTTTACAGTCACGTAGAGAAAGCAACTCTCTGGGTGTGGAATGTAGAGTTATTTTGGTTGAAATAGAGTTATTTTGGTTGAAGTGTGAGAGTCATATATGGGAACGCTTACATTCACTCAGAGAAAACAACGTTTGGGTGGTGGTTTGTAGGGCATACTAAACTGTAGTTTGGAAGAAGTACGAGAGTCCTATATAGGAACACTTACATTCACGCAGAGAGAGCACTTATGGCGTCAGGTTTTGTAGGCATGCTAAACTGCAGTTTGGAAGAAGTTGGAGAACCTTATACAGGAAAGATTACCGTCACCTAGGGAAAGCAACTCTCGGGAGATTTTTTTGTACACATGCTAAACTCTAATTTGGATGAAGTGTGAGAGTCAAACATGGGACCGCTTACATTCCCTCAGAGAAACAACACTGGGGTGGTTTTTGTAGGCATACTAAATAGTTTGGAAGAAGTACGAGAATGATATTTGGGAACGCTTACATTCACACAGAGAAAGCAACTACGGGGTGGTGTTTTGTAAGCATGCTATAGTTTGGAAGAAGTTCTAAACCTGAACAGTCACTTAGAGAAAGCAACTCTTGGTGGGTGATTTTTAGGTCTGCTAAATTGTATTTTGAAAGAAGTACCAGAGTCATATATACTAATGCTTACATTCATGCAAAGAAAAAACCATGGGGTGATGTTTTGTGGGCATGTTAACCTGTAGTTTGGAAGAAGTTGGAGAGTCTTATTTAGGAAAGCTTACAGTCACCTAGAGAAAGCAACTCTCGGGAGAGCCTTTCTTGGCCTGCTAAACTCTACTTTGCATCAATTGTGAGAGTCAAACATGGGAATGCTTTCATTCATTCAGAGAACGCAACGTTTGGGTGGTGGTTTGTAGGCATTCTAAACTGTATTTTGGAGGAAGTACGAGAGTCATGTATATGAACGCTTACATTCAGGCAGAGAAAGCAACTCTGGGGTCGTATTTTGTTGGCATGCTAAACTGTGGTTTGGAAGAAGTTCGAGAGTCTTATATAGGAAAGATTACAGTGACACAGAGAAAACAACTCTCGGAAGTTTATTGGTAGGCCTGCTAAACTCTAACTTGGATGAAATGTGAGAACGCTTGCATTCATTCACTCAGAGAAAGAAACATCGTGATGGTTTGAAGGCATAATAACTGTAGTTGGGAAGAAGTAGGAGAGTCATATATATGAACCGTTACATTCACGCAGAGAACGCAACTGTGGGGTGGCGATGTATGCATGTTAATCTGTAGTTTGGAGGAAGTGCGAGAGTCATATCTGGGGAAAATTACAGTCACTTAGAGAAAGGAACCATCTTGGGGTGGTTTGTAGATCTGCTAAATTCTATTTGGGAAACAGAGTGTGAGTCATATATGGGAACGCTTATGTTCACTCAGAGAAAGCAACCACGGTGTGGTGTTTTGTTGGCATGGTGTAGTTTGAAAGAAGTTGGAGATTCTTATATAGGAAAGTTTACAGTCACCTAGAGAAAGCAACTCACGGGGTGTTGTTTGTAGGCCTGCTAAACTCTAATTTAGATGAAGTGAGAGAGGCATATATATGAACGCTTATATTGATGCAGAGAAAGCAACTATGGGGTGGTGTTTTGTAGGCATGCTAAAATATAATTTGGAAGAAGTTAGAAAACAGTCACTTAGAGAAAGCAACTCTCGGCGGTTGATTTTTCGGTGTGCTAAATTGCATTTTGAAAGAAGTACCAGAGTCATATATACAAACGCTTACATTCATGCAGAGAAAGCAACTGTGGGGTGGTGTTTTCTAGGCATGCTAAACTCTAGTTTGGACGAAGTTTGAGAATCACATATAAGAAAGCTTAGAGTCGCTAAAGCAAATCTCTGGGTGTGAAATGTAGGCGTGCCAAACTCTATTTTGGTTTCAGAGTGAGAGTCATATATGGGAAGGCTTACATTCACTCAGAGAAAGCAACGATGGTGTGGTGGTTTGTAGGCATACTGAACTCTAGTTTGGAAGAAGTAGGAGAATGATATATGGGAACGCTTACATTCATGCAGAGAAAGCAATTATGGGGTGGCTTTTTTGTAGCCATGCAAATCTCTATTTTGCAAGAAGTTAAGAGTAATATATAGGTAAGCATACCGTCATTTATAGAAACCAACTTTCGGAGGATGGTTTGTAGGCCTGCAAAACTCTACTTTGGAGGAAGGGGGAGAGTCATATGGGGGACTGGGTACATTCACTCGGAGAAATCAACGATGGGGTTGTGGTTTGTAGGCATACTAAACTCTAGTTTGGAAGAAGTACGAGAATCATATATAGGAACGCTTACATTCATGCAGAGAAAGCAACTATGGAGTGATGTTTGTATGCGTACTAAACGATAGTTTGGAGGATGTTCGAGACTCATATCTGGAAAGCTTACAGTCATTTAGAAAAAGCAACTCTCTGGGGATGTTCGTAGGTCTGCTAAACTCTATTTTCAATGAAGTGTTAGAATCATATACAGGAACGCTTACATTCACTCAGAGAAAGCAACGTTGGGGTGGCCGTTTTTGAGCATACTAAACTCTACTTTGGAAGAGGTACGAGAGACATAAATACGAACGCTTACATTAACACAGAGAAAGCAAATACGGGGTGCTGTAGTGCAGGCATGCTAAACTATAGATTGGAAGAAGTTCAAAAGCTGACAGTCACTTAGAGAAAGCAACTCTTGGCGGGTGATTTTTAGGTCGGCTAAATTGTATTTTGAAAGACGTACCAGAGTCATATACAAATGCTTACATTCATGCAGAGAAAGAAACTATGGGGTGATGTGTTGTGGGGATGCTAAATTGCAGTTTGGAAGGTGTTCGAGAGTGTTATATAGGATAGCTTACAGTCACCTAGAGAAAGCAACACTCGGGACAGGTTTACAAGCCTCTAAACACTAATTAGCAGCAATTGTGAGAGTCAAACATGGGAACGCTTACATTCACTCAGAGAACGCAACGTTTGGGTGGTGGTTTGTAAGCATTCTAAACTGTATTTTGGAGGAAGTAGGAGAGTCATATATACGAATGCTTACATTCACGCAGAGAAAGCAACTCTGTGATCGTATTTTGTTGGCATGCTAAACTGTGGTTTGGAAGAAGTTCGAGAGCCTTATATAGGAAAGATTACAGTGACACAGAGAAAACAACTCTCTGTAGTTTGTTGGTAGGTCTGCTAAACTGTAATTTGGATGAAGTGTGAGAACGCTTGCATTCACTCAGAGAAAGAACTTTGTCGTGGTGGTTTGTAGGAATAACAACTGTAGTTCGAAGAAGTAGGAGAGTCATATATGAACGGTTACATTCACGCAGAGAAAGCAACTGTGGGGTGGCGTATGTAATCATCATAATCTGTAGTTTGGAGGAAGTTCGAGAGTCATATCTGGGGAAAATTAGAGTCATTTAGAGAAAGGAACCATCGGGGGCTGGTGTGTAGGTCTGCTAAATTCTATTTTGGAAAAAGAGTGAGAGTCATAGATGGGAACGCTTATGTTGACTCACAGAAATCAACGATGGGGCGCTGTATTGTTGGCATGCTAAACTGTAGTTTGGAAGAAGTTCGAGAGTCTTATATAGGAAAGTTTACAGTCACCTAGAGAAAGCAACTCACAGGAGGTGGTTTGTAGGCCGCTAAACTCTAATTTGGATGAAGTGAAACAGGCATACATGGATACGCTTCATTCACTCAGAGAAAGGTAAATTGGGGTGCCGGTTTGTAGGTATACTAACTCCAGTTTGGAAGAAGTACTAGAGTGATATATATGAACGCTTATATGGACGCAGAGAAAGCAACTATGGGGTGGTGTTTTGTAGGCCTGCTAAAATATAGTTTGGAAGAAGTTCGAAAGCAGACAGTCATTTAGAGAAAGCAACTCTTGGCGGTGGATTTTTAGGTCTGCTAAATTGTATTTTGAAAGAAGTACCAGTGTCATATATTCAAACGCTTACATTCATGCAGAGAAAGGAACTGTGGGGTGGTGTTTTCTAGGCGTGCTAAACTCTAGTTTGGACGAAGTTTGAGAATCACATATAAGAAAGCTTAGAGTCGCTTAAAGCAAATCTCTGGGTGTGGAATGTAGGCGTGCTAAACTCTATTTTGGTTTCGGAGTGAGAGTCATATATGGGAAGGCTTACATTCACTCAGAGAAAGCAACGATGGTGTGGTGGTTTGCAGGCATACTGAACTCTAGTTTGGAAGAAGTAGGAGAATGATATATGGGAACGCTTACATTCATGCAGAGAAAGCAATTATGGGGTGGCTTTTTTGTAGCCATGCAAATCTCTATTTTGCAAGAAGTTAAAGAGAAATATATAGGAAAGCGTACCGTCATTTATAGAAACCAACTTTTGGGGGATGGTTTGTAGGCCTGCAAAACTCTACTTTGGAAGAAGGGGGAGAATCATATGGGGGACTGGGTACATTCACTCGGAGAAATCAACGATGGGGTTGTGGTTTGTAGGCATACTAAACTCTAGTTTGGAAGAAGGACGAGAATCATATATAGGAACGCTTACATTCATGCAGAGAAAGCAACTATGGAGTGATGTTTGTATGCCTACTAAACGATAGTTTGGAGGATGCTGGAGAGTCATATCTGGAAAGCTTACAGTCATTTAGAGAAAGCAACTCTCTGGGGGTGGTTCGTAGGCCTGCTAAACTCTATTTTCAATGAAGTGTTAGAATCATATGCAGGAACGCTTGCATTCACTCAGAGAAAGAACGTTGTCATGATGGTTTGTAGGAATAAATGCTGTAGTTCAAAAGAAGTAGGAGAGTCATATATGAACGGTTACATTCACGAAGAGAAAGCAACTGTGGGGTGGCCTATGTAATCATCATAATCTAGTTTGGAGGAAGCTCGAGAGTCATATGTGGGAAAAATTAGAGTCACCTAGAGAATTGGAACCATCGGGTGTTGTGTAGGTCTGCTAAATTCTATTTTGGAAGAAGAGTGAGAGTCATATATGGGAACGCTTATGTTCACTCAGAGAAATCAACGATGGTGCGCTGTATTGTTGGCATGCTAAACTGTAGTTTGGAAGAAGTTCGAGAGTCTTATATAGGAAAGTTTATAGTCACCTAGAGAAAGCAACTCACAGGAGGTGGTTTGTGGGCCGCTAAACTCTAATTTGGATGAAGTGAAAGAGGCATACATGGATACGCTTCATTCACTCAGAGAAAGGTAAATTGGGGTGCCGGTTTGTAGGTATACTAACTCCAGTTTGGAAGAAGTACGAGAGTCATATATATGAACGCTTATATGGACGCAGAGAAAGCAACTATGGGGTGGTGTTTTGTAGGCATGATAAAATATAATTTGGAAGAAGTTCGAAAGCTGACAGTGACAGAGAATGCAACTCTCGGAGGTTGATTTTGAGGTATGCTAAATTGTATTTTGAAAGAAGTACCAGAGTCATATATAAAATCTGTTACATTTATGCTGAGAAAAACTATGTGGTGATGTTTTGTTGGCGTGCTGAAATGTAGTTTCGAAAAAGTTCGACAGTCTTTTATAGGAAAGCTTACTGTCCGCTAGAGGAAGCAACTTTCGAGAGATTGTTTGTAAGCCTGCTAAACTCTACCTTGCACCATTTGTGACTGTCATACATGGGAACGCTAACATTCTCTCAGAGAACTTAACTTTTGGGTGGTTGTTTGTAAGCATACTAAACTGTATTTTGGAAGAAGTAGCAGAGTCATATATGTGAGTGCTTACATTCACGCAGAGAGGGCAACTATGGGGTGGTGTTTTGTAGGCATGCAAATCTCTAGTTGCGAAGAAGTTAAGAGTAATAGGAAAGCTTACAGTCTCACAGAGAAAGCAACCCTTGGGGGCCGGTTTGTAGTTCTGCTAAATTCTATTTTGGATGAAGTGTGAATCATAAACGGGAACGCTAACATTCACTCAGAGAAAGCAGGGTTGTGGTGGTGATTTTTAGTCACACTAAACTGGAGTTTGGAGGAAGTACGAGAATAAAAGAATGCTTACATTCACTCAGAAAAAGCAACGTTGGGGAGGTGGTTGGTAGGTGTACTATACTTTGGAAGAAGTACGAGCATGATGCATAGGAACGCTTACATTCACGCAAACTATGGGGTGGCCTTTTGTTGGCATGCTAAATTATGTTCCAAAGTCATATATAGGAAAGCTTATAGTGAGAGAAAGCAACTCTCGGGCGGTGTTTTGTAGGTCAGGCAAATTGCATTTTGAAAGCAGTCCGAGATTCATATAAGGGAAGGCCTATATCCACTCAGAGAAAGCAATGTTAGGCTGGTGGTTTGTAGGCATACTAAACTGTATTTTGGAACTCGTATGTATGACTCTCACACTTGATCCAAATTAGAGTTCACCAGGCCTATAAACCACATCCTGAGAGTTGCTTTCTCTAGGTGAATGTAAGCTTTCCTATGTAAAACTCTCGAACTTCTTCCAAACTAAAGTTTAGCATGCCAACAATACACCACCGCATCGTTGCTTTCTCTGAGTGAACATGAGAATTCCCTTATATGAATCACTTTTTCCAAAATAGAATTTAGCAGACCTACAAACCAGTCCCCGATGGTTGATTTAGCTATGTGACTGTAATTTTCCCCAGATATGACTCTCAAACTTCCTCCAAAGTATAGATTAACATGCGTACATACACCACCCAACACTTTCTTTCTCTGCGTGAATGTAACTGTTCATATATATGACTCTCCTACTTCTTCCGACCTACAGTTATTATGCCTACAAACCACCACCCAAACGTTGTGTTCTCTCCGTGAATGTAAGCGTTCCCATATTTGACTCTCACAATTGCTGCTAATTAGTGTTTAGAGGCTTGCAAAGCTGTCCCGAGTGTTGTTTTCTCTAGGTGACTGTAAGCTATCCTATATAACGCTCTGGAACTCCTTTCAAACTGCAGTTTAGCATGCCAACAACACGTCACCCCATAGTTTCTTTCTCTGCATGAATGTAAGCGTTCGTATATATGACTCTGGTACGTCTTTCAAAATACAATTTAGCAGACCTAAAAATCACCCGCCAAGAGTTGCTTTCTCTAAGTGACTGTCAGCTTTCGAACTTCTTCCAATCTATAGTTTAGCATGCCTGCACTACAGCACCCCGTATTTGCTTTCTCTGTGTTAATGTAAGCGTTCGTATTTATGTCTCTCGTACCTCTTCCAAAGTAGAGTTCAGTATGCTCAAAAACGGCCACCCCAACGTTGCTTTCTCTGAGTGAATGTAAGCGTTCCTGCATATGATTCTAACACTTCATTGAAAATAGAGTTTAGCAGGCCTACGAACCATCCCCAGAGAGTTGCTTTCTCTAAATGACTGTAAGCTTTCCAGATATGACTCTCGAACATCCTCCAAACTATGGTTTAGTAGGAATACAAACATCACTCCATAGTTGCTTTCTCTGCATGAATGTAAGCGTTCCTATATATGATTCTCGTACTTCTTCCAAACTAGAGTTTAGTATGCCTACAAACCACAACCCCATCGTTGATTTCTCCGAGTGAATGTACCCAGTCCCCCATATGACTCTCCCCCTTCTTCCAAAGTAGAGTTTTGCAGGCCTACAAACCATCCCCCGAAAGTTGGTTTCTATAAATGACGGTACGCTTTCCTATATATTACTCTTTAACTTCTTGCAAAATAGAGATTTGCATGGCTACAAAAAAGCCACCCCATAATTGCTTTCTCTGCATGAATGTAAGCGTTCCCATATATCATTCTCCTACTTCTTCCAAACTAGAGTTCAGTATGCCTACAAACCACCACACCATCGTTGCTTTCTCTGAGTGAATGTAAGCCTTCCCATATATGACTCTCACTCTGAAACCAAAATAGAGTTTGGCACGCCTACATTCCACACCCAGAGATTTGCTTTAGCGACTCTAAGCTTTCTTATATGTGATTCTCAAACTTCGTCCAAACTAGAGTTTAGCATGCCTAGAAAACACCACCCCACAGTTGCTTTCTCTGCATGAATGTAAGCGTTTGTATATATGACTCTGGTACTTCTTTCAAAATGCAATTTAGCACACCGAAAAATCAACCGCCGAGAGTTGCTTTCTCTAAGTGACTGTCTGTTTTCGAACTTCTTCCAAATTATATTTTAGCATGCCTACAAAACACCACCCCATAGTTGCTTTCTCTGCATCAATATAAGCGTTCATATATATGCCTCTCTCACTTCATCTAAATTAGAGTTTAGCAGGCCTACAAACAACACCCCGTGAGTTGCTTTCTCTAGGTGACTGTAAACTTTCCTATATAAGAATCTCCAACTTCTTTCAAACTACACCATGCCAACAAAACACCACACCGTGGTTGCTTTCTCTGAGTGAACATAAGCGTTCCCATATATGACTCACACTCTGTTTCCCAAATAGAATTTAGCAGATCTACAAACCACCCCAAGATGGTTCCTTTCTCTAAGTGACTGTAATTTTCCCCAGATATGACTCTCGCACTTCCTCCAAACTACAGATTAACATGCATACATCGCCACCCCACAGTTGCGTTCTCTGCGTGAATGTAACGGTTCATATATATGACTCTCCTACTTCTTCCCAACTACAGTTATTATGCCTTCAAACCATCACGATGTTTCTTTCTCTGAGTGAATGAATGCAAGCGTTCTCACATTTCATCCAAGTTAGAGTTTAGCAGGCCTACCAATAAACTTCCGAGAGTTGTTTTCTCTGTGTCACTGTAATCTTTCCTATATAAGACTCTCGAACTTCTTCCAAACCACAGTTTAGCATGCCAACAAAATACGACCCCAGAGTTGCTTTCTCTGCCTGAATGTAAGCGTTCATATACATGACTCTCGTACTTCCTCCAAAATACAGTTTAGAATGCCTACAAACCACCACCCAAACGTTGCGTTCTCTGAATGAATGAAAGCATTCCCATGTTTGACTCTCACAATTGATGCAAAGTAGAGTTTAGCAGGCCAAGAAAGGCTCTCCCGAGAGTTGCTTTCTCTAGGTGACTGTAAGCTTTCCTAAATAAGACTCTCCAACTTCTTCCAAACTACAGGTTAACATGCCCACAAAACATCACCCCATGGTTTTTTCTTTGCATGAATGTAAGCATTAGTATATATGACTCTGGTACTTCTTTCAAAATACAATTTAGCAGACCTAAAAATCACCCACCAAGAGTTGCTTTCTCTAAGTGACTGTTCAGGTTTAGAACTTCTTCCAAACTATAGCATGCTTACAAAACACCACCCCGTAGTTGCTTTCTCTGTGTGAATGTAAGCGTTCCCAAATATCATTCTCGTACTTCTTCCAAACTATTTAGTATGCCTACAAAAACCACCCCAGTGTTGTTTCTCTGAGGGAATGTAAGCGGTCCCATGTTTGACTCTCACACTTCATCCAAATTAGAGTTTAGCATGTGTACAAAAAAATCTCCCGAGAGTTGCTTTCCCTAGGTGACGGTAATCTTTCCTGTATAAGGTTCTCCAACTTCTTCCAAACTGCAGTTTAGCATGCCTACAAAACCTGACGCCATAAGTGCTCTCTCTGCGTGAATGTAAGTGTTCCTATATAGGACTCTCGTACTTCTTCCAAACTACAGTTTAGTATGCCCTACAAACCACCACCCAAACGTTGTTTTCTCTGAGTGAATGTAAGCGTTCCCATATATGACTCTCACACTTCAACCAAAATAACTCTATTTCAACCAAAATAACTCTACATTCCACACCCAGAGAGTTGCTTTCTCTACGTGACTGTAAACTTTCCTATATGTGACTCTCAAACTTCGTCCAAACTAGAGTTTTGCAAGCCTACAAAACACCACCCCATAGTTGCATTCGGTGCCGGAATGTAAGCGGTTCTACATGTGATTCTCTTGCTTCTTCCAAATTACAGGTTAGTATGCCTAGGAACCACAACCACAACGTTGCTTTCACTGAGTTCCCATATATTATTCTAACACTTCATTGAAAATAGAGTTTAGCAGGCCTACGAAACACCCCCGAGAGTTGCTTTCTCTAAGTGACTGTAAGCTTCCCAGATATGGCTCTCGAACTTCCTCCAAACTATATTTTAGTAGGCATACAAACATCACTCCATAGTTGCTTTCTCTGCGTGAAGGTAAGCGTTCCTATATACGATTCTCGTACTTCTTCCAAACTAGAGTTGACTATGCCTACAAATCACAATCCCATCGTTGATTTCTCTGAGTGAATGCACGCGGTCCCCAATATGACTCTCCCCCACTTCCAAACTGGAGTTTTGCAGGTGTACAAAACATCCCCCGAGAGTTGGTTTCTATGACTATACCCTTTCCTATATATTACTCCTTAACTTCTTCCAAACTAGAGATTAGCATGGCTACAAAAACGCCACCCCATAATTGCTTTCTCTACGTGAATGTAAGCGTTCCCATATATCATTCTCCTACTTCTTCCAAACTAGAGTTTAGTATGCCTACAAACCACCACGCCGTCTTAAACCAAAATAGAGTTTAGCAGGCCTACATTCCACACCCAGAGATTTGCTTTCTCTAAGTGACTCTAAGCTTTCTTATATGTGATTCTCAAACTTCGTCCAAACTAGAGTTTAGCATGCCTATAAGACACCACCCCATAGTTACTTTCAGTGCGTCAAAATGTATGTGTTCCTATATGTGATTCTCGTGCTTCTTCCAAACTGCAGTTTAGTAAGCCTACAAACAACCCCATCGTTGCTTTCTCTGAGTGAATGTAAGCGTTCTCATATATGATTCTCACACTTCAACTAAAACAGGGTTTTGCAGGCCTACAAACAACCCGCCAAGACTTGCTTTTTCAAAGTGGCTGTTACCTTTCCTATAGAGGACTCTGGAACTTCTCCCAAGCTAGACTTTAACATGTCTACCTGACACTACTCCGTAGTTGCTCTCGCTGTGTGAATGTAAGCGTTCCTATATATGAGTCTTGTACTTCTTCCTAACTAGCATCTGGCATGCCAAAATAACACTCCCCCATAGTTGCTTTCTTTGAGTCAATGTAAACATTCCTATATATGTCTCTCGCACTTCTTCCAAACTAGAGTTGAATAAGTCTACAAACCAATCCCCGACAGCTGTTTTCTCTGAACGAATTTAAGCGTTCCTTATATATGACTATGGCACTTCCTCCAAACTAGAGTTTAGCAAGCCTACACTCCACCCCTGTTCGTTGCTTTCTCTAAGTTACTGTAAGCTTTCCTATACATGGCTCTCGAAATTTTCCAAACTAGAGTTAGCATGCCTACTATACACCTACACATAATTGCTTTGTCTGAGTGAATATAAGCCTTCCTATACATGACTGTCGCACTTTTTCCAAATTAGAGTGTAGCCAGCCTGGAAAGCACCCCTTATAGTTGCTTTCATTGAGTGAATGTTAACATTCCTATGTATGACTCTCGCAACTTTTCCAATCTAAGATTTTAGCAATGCTACAAATCCCCCGCCGAGAGTTCCTATACATAACTGTCCTCTTTTTCCAAGCTAGAGTTTAGGAAGCCTAGAAACCGTCCCCCCGTAGACGCTTTATGTGAACGTAAGCGTTCCTATATATGACTCTCGCCTTCCTCCGAACTAGAGCTTAGCAAGCCTACAAACCAACTCCCTATAATTGCTTTCTCTGAAAGAATGATATCGTTCCTATATAAGACTCTCGAACTTCTTCCAAACCAGAGTTTAACAAGCCAAAAAAGCACCCCCCCTAGATGCTTCCTCTAACTCAAAGCTAATATTCCTATATATGATTCAGCTTCTTCATCCAAACTAGAGTAAGGCAAGCCTACAAATCACACACCAATAGTTGCTTTCTATAAGTAAATGTAAGCATCCCTATATATGACTATAGTAATTCTTCCAAACTGGAGTTTAGCAAGCCTACAGACCCCAGGACTCCACTCCATAGTACCCTGGGCATTGGCGCCTGCCTGTCATGCAGGACATAGGGGCGGACGCTCATCTCAGACACTGCATTGGTGGATTGTAGGCTTTTTTAAGTTTTTGAATTGCAAAAGTCTGAGAATTGGAATTCGGTTTAGGGTAAGGTTAGGTGTTAGGGACTAGGATTAGGTTTAGGGGTTGGGGTTTTAGGTTAGAATTAGGGTTAGGATTACTGTTAGGGTTAGAGATTAGGATTATGTTTAGTGGTTGGGTTTAGGTTTAGGATGAGAGGCAAGAGTAAGGGTAAGGGATTAGGGTTACTATTAGGAGTTAGATTCAGGGCTTACGAAGGGTTTGGTTTAGTGATAGGGTTCGGGCTTACGTTTAACGGTGTGTGTTAGGGCATGGGTCCTGTCTAACGTACGGGGCACTGTGGGTGTGGAGCAAGGCTGCGACCCCACTTCATCGTACCCTGGGTGTTGGGCATCAACTGTCACGCAGGACAAAGGCAGAGGCTCATCTCACGCATGGTTAGGATTAAGGTTTAAGGTTAGGGTCAGGGTTGAGGGTTAGGGTGAGGGTTAACAGAGTCAGGGTAAGGGGGTTAGGGATAGGGTTAGTGTTAAGGGTTACGGGTAGGTTTAGTGTTCAGGGTTAGAGTTAGCATTAGGGCTTAAGGTTAGGATTAGGCGGTAGGTTAGATTTAGGGTTAGATCTAGGCGTTAGGGTAAGGGCTAGCGTTAGGGTTAAGAGATAGGTTAGGTTGAATGCTTAGGATTAGGATTAGGGTTTGGGGTTAAAGTAAGTGTTAGGGGTTAGGTTTAAGGATCCAAGGATAGGGTTATTTTTAGCTGTAGTGTTAGGGTTAGGGATAAGGGATCCCATTAGCATTAAGGGTCTTCCTTACTGTAGGGTTAAGGGTTAGGCTTAGAGTTAAAGGTTAAGGTTAGGGTCAGTGTTAAGATTTAGGGTGAGGGTTAACGGTTAGGGTAAAGGTTAAGCATTAGGGTTAGGGATTAGTGATTAAGGTTTTTGGTTAGTGTTAGGGTTAGCGGTTAGGAGTTAGTGTTTTATGAAGGGGTATGGTTAGAATTAGGATTGGGGTTAGAGATAGGGTGAGGTATACGGGTTAGGTTTAGGGGTTAGTTTTAGGGTAAAATGATAGGATTAGGGCTACGGGTTGGGCTTAGGTTTAGGGTTAAAGTTTACTGCTAGGGTTAGGGATAGGGTTCAGGGTTAGCTTTAGGGGTTCTGGTTAGGGTTAGGTGTTAGGTTAGTGTCAGGGTTAGGTCTAGTCGTGAGGGTAAGGTTTAGGGTTAGCTTTAAGAGCTAGGGTTAGGTTTAATGGTTAGGATTAGGATTAGGGTTAAGGGTTAGGGTAAGGCTTAGGGGTTAGGGTGAAGGGTTAGGGTGAAGGGTTAGGGTTTTTGTTAGGCATAGCGTTGGGGTTAGAAGTAAGGGTTACTGTCAGTGTTAGGTTTGTAGGTAGGGTTACGGTTAGGGTTAGCGGTTTAGAATTAGGGTTAGGGATTAGGTGTCACAGTGATGACTAGGAGATAGGGTTAGAATTATGGGATAGGGGTTGTTCTCAGGAAATGGGTTATGCATTAACGTTAGGATAAGAGGTTAAAGTTAGGCGCACGGTGAGGTTTACGTGTTAAGGGGAGAAATAGGAACAGGGTTTGGTGTTATGTTCAGGGTTAGGGTTATCTGTTAAAGGTATTGTTTATGCTTAGCGCACGGGCCCTGTCTGCATTAGGCGGGCGGGGGGAGTTTAGGGGGCTGGGATTGTACCCGGGAACCCACTCTATCATACTCTGGGTATGGGCCCGTGGGTTTCATGCAGGACACAGTGGTAGAGCCTCCTTTCACGCATGGCATGGGAGCATTGCAGGCTTTCTAAACTCTAAGAAAGCAAGAAGTCTGAGAATTAGATTTAGGGTTAGGATTCTGGTTAGGGTTAAGGATGAAGTTTAGTATTAGGGTGAGGGCTTAGGGTTAGGGAATAGGGGTAGGGTTAAAGGTTACTCTTAGGTTTAACGGTTACACTTTGGTTTAGGGTTGAGGTTTACGGTTAGGGTTAAGATGAGGGGTTAGGGTTTGGTACAGGGTTACGGTTAAGTGTTAGGTTTAGGGTTGAAGATTAGGATTAGGGTTAGGATTAAAGGTTAGCGTGAGAGTTAACGCTTAGGGTTAAGGTTAAGAGTTACGGTTTAGGGTTAGGGTTAGGGTTAGTTATAGGGTTAGAGTTATGTGCTATGGTTTGTGTTAGAGGTTAGGGTTAGGTTTATTGGTCACGGTTAAGGTTTCGTTTAGGGGGTAGCATTAGGGTTAGGGTTAGGGTTAAGGGATAGGATTAGGGATAAGGGTTGGGCTTAGGGTTAGGGTTTAGTGTTAGGGTTAGCATTAAGGATTAGGGTTAGGGTCACGGTTAAATGCTTGGGTGCGGGTACTGGTTAGGGTCAGGGTTAAGGTTCACGGATAGGGTTAGTGTTAAAGGTTACGGGTAGGTTTAGGGTTCAGGGTTAGTGTTAGCATTAGGGCTTAAGGTTAGGATTACGTGGTAGGTTAGATTTAGGGTTAGATCTAGGCGTTAGGGTAAGGGCTAGCGTTAGGGTTAAGAGATAGGGTTAGGTTTAATGCTTAGGATTTGGGTTAGGGTTTGGGGTTAAAGTAAGTGTTAGGGGTTAGGTTTAAGGATCCAAGGATAGGGTTATTTTTAGCTGTAGTGTTAGGGTTAGGGATAAGGGATCCCATTAGCATTAAGGGTCTTCCTTACTGTAGGGTTAAGGGTTAGGCTTAGAGTTAAAGTTGAAGGTTAGGGTCAGTGTTAAGATTTAGGGTGAGGGTTAACGGTTAGGGTAAAGGTTAAGCGTTAGGGTTAGGGATTAGTGATTAGGGTTTTTGGTTAGTGTTAGGGTTAGCGGTTAGGAGTTAGTGTTTTATGAAGGGGTATGGTTAGAATTAGGATTGGGGTTAGAGTTAGGGTGAGGTATAGGGGTTAGGTTTAGGGGTTAGTTTTAGGGTAAAAGGATAGGATTAGGGTTACGGGTTGGGCTTAGGTTTAGGGTTAAAGTTTACTGCTAGGGTTAGGGATAGGGTTCAGGGTTAGCTTTAGGGGTTCTGGTTAGGGTTAGGTGTTAGGTTAGTGTCAGGGTTAGGTCTAGTCGTGAGGGCAAGGTTTAGGGTTAGCTTTAAGAGCTAGGGTTAGGTTTAATGGTTACAATTAGGATTAGGGTTAAGGGTTAGGGAAAGTCTTAGGGGTTAGGGTCAAGGGTTAGGGTCAAGGGTTAGGGTTTTTGTTAGGCATAGCGTTGGGTTTAGAAGTAAGGGTTACTGTCAGTGTTAGGGTTGTAGGTAGGCTTACGGTTAGGGTTAGCGGTTTAGAATTAGGGTTAGGGATTAGGTGTCACAGTGATGACTAGGAGATAGGGTTAGAATTATGGGATAGGGGTTGTTCTCAGGAAATGGGTTATGCATTAACGTTAGGATAAGAGGTTAAAGTTAGGCGCACGGTGAGGTTTACCTGTTAAGGGGAGAAATAGGAACAGGGTTGGGTGTTATGTTCAGGGTTAGGGTTATCTGTTAAAGGTATTGTTTATGCTTAGCGCACGGGCCCTGTCTGCATTAGACGGGCGGGGGGAGTTTAGGGGGCTGGGATTGTACCCGGGAACCCACTCTATCATACTCTGGGTATGGGCCCGTGGGTTTCATGCAGGACACAGTGGTAGAGCCTCCTTTCACGCATGGCATGGGAGGATTGCAGGCTTTCTAAACTCTAAGAAAGCAAGAAGTCTGAGAATTAGATTTAGGGTTAGGATTCTGGTTAGGGTTAAGGATGAAGTTTAGTGTTAGGGTGAGGGCTTAGGGTTAGGGAATAGGGTTAGGGTTAAAGGTTACTCTTAGGTTTAACGGTTACACTTAGGTTTAGGGTTAAGGTTTACGGTTAGGGTTAAGATGAGGGGTTAGGGTTAGGTACAGGGTTAGGGTTAAGTGTTAGGTTTAGGGTTGAAGATTAGGATTAGGGTTAGGCTTAAAGGTTAGCGTGAGAGTTAACGCTTAGGGTTAAGGTTAAGAGTTAGGGTTTAGGGATAGAGATAGGGTTAGGTTTAGTTTTAGGGTTAGAGTTATGTGCTATGGTTTGTGTTAGAGGTTAGGGTTAGGTTTACTGGTCACGGTTAGGGTTACGTTTAGGGGGTAGCATTAGGGTTAGGGTTAGGGTTAAGGGATAGGTTTAGGGATAAGTGTTGGGCTTAGGGTTAGGGTTTAGTGTTAGGGTTAGCATTAAGGATTAGGGTTAGGGTCAGGGTTAAATGCTTGGGTGCGGGTAATGGTTAGGGTCAGGGTTAAGGTTCACGGATAGGGTTAGT
Organism: Eulemur rufifrons; assembly: GCF_041146395.1. Classification (NCBI taxonomy): domain Eukaryota; kingdom Metazoa; phylum Chordata; class Mammalia; order Primates; family Lemuridae; genus Eulemur; species Eulemur rufifrons. The sequence goes on from NW_027182817.1 coordinate 2,527,218, forward strand.
GTTAAGGGTTACGGGTAGGTTAGGGTTCAGGGTTAGTGTTAGCATTAGTGCTTAAGGTTAGGATTAGGTGGTAGGTTAGATTTAGGGTTAGATCTAGGCGTTAGGGTAAGGGCTAGCGTTAGGGTTAAGAGATAGGTTTAGGTTTAATGCTTAGGATTACGGTTAGGGTTTGGGGTTAAAGTAAGTGTTAGGGGTTAGGTTTAAGGATCAAAGGTTAGGGTTATTTTTAGCTGTAGTGTTAGGGTTAGGGATAAGGGATCCCATTAGCATTAAGGGTCTTCCTTACTGTAGGGTTAAGGGTTAGGCTTAGAGTTAAAGGTTAAGGTTAGGGTCAGTGTTAAGATTTAGGGTGAGGGTTAACGGTTAGGGTAAACGTTAAGCGTTAGGGTTAGGGATTAGTGATTAGGGTTTTTGGTTAGTGTTAGGGTTAGCGGTTAGGAGTTAGTGTTTTATGAAGGGGTATGGTTAGAATTAGGATTGGGGTTAGAGTTAGGGTGAGGTATAGGGGTTAGGTTTAGGGGTTAGTTTTAGGGTAAAAGGATAGGATTAGGGTTACGGGTTGGGCTTAGGTTTAGGGTTAAAGTTTACTGCTATGGTTAGGGATAGGGTTCAGGGTTAGCTTTAGGGGTTATTGTTAGGGTTAAACGCTGAACACCTGCAAATAATTTTCAACGTAGTGGTTAATTGAAAAGCTCTGCGGCATACTTCTTGGAACAAGCCAGTTACCTGTTCCCACGCAAAGAGGAGTATATAGAACCATGGTGGATTTCCAGCTGATGAAGTAAAGGATTATTAAAGGAACGGGATGACCATGGGGATCATCGTTAATTCTCTGAAACAGAATCCGCCCTTTTCACCTGCCAAACACATGCCCACTTCTCCTCCCTGGGGATAATAAAAACTAACCAGCGAACTGACAGAGCGCCTCACCCCCGCATCCACATCGACCACACACAAAAAAAAACCGTACCCTCCAGCTACTAATTATAATGCTAACTTGCAAAATTTCCCTGCATTTTAAAACAATGGAAAAATGGTGGTGGGATGATACTTAGAAGAATGGCTTCTTGTCTGTCTCCACTAACAAAAATAGGCAACACCAAGTCAGCTACTCCTCAGCATAGTTATGTTCGTCGCAGCCTTCTTGGGTTTCAGGAGGCACATACAAAAGTTATCAAAATTATGGTGAAATGCTGAAAACCTGCAAATAATTTTCAACGTACTGGTTACTTTGAAAACTCTCCAGCATACTTCTTGGAACAAGCCAGGTACCTGTGCCCACGCATAGAGGAGTATATAGAAACATGGTGGAATCCCAGCTGATGAAGCAAAGGATTCTTAAAGGAATGAGATGACCATGCGGATCCTGTTTAATTCTCTGAAACAGAATCCGCACTTTTCACCTGCCAAACACATGCCCACTACTCTTCTCTGGGGATAATAAAAACAAACCAGCGATCTGACAGAGGGCCTCCACACCTATCCTGACCGACCCCACAAAAAAAAAAGTACCCTCCAGCTACTAATTATAATGCCAATTTGCAAAATTTCCCTGCATTTTAAAACAATGGAGAAATGATGGTGGGATGATACTTAGAAGAATGGCTTCTTGTCAGTCTCCACTGACAAAAATAGGCAACACCAAGTCAGCTACGCCTCAGCATAGTTATGTCCGTAGCAGCCATATTTGGTTTGAGTAGGCACATACACACGTTATCACAATTATGGTGAAACGCTGAAAACCTGCAAAGGATTTTCAACATACTGGTTAATTGAAAAGCTCTGAGGAATACTTCTTGGAACAAGCCAGTTTCCTGTGCCCACACATAGAGAAGTATATAGAACCATGGTGGATTTCCAGCTCATGAAGCAAAGGATTCTTAAAGGAACGGGATTACCATGCGGATCCTGTTTAATTCTCTGAAACAGATCCGCAATTTTCACCTGCCATACTAATACCCACTTCTCCTCTCTGGGGATAATAAAAACAAACCAGCGAACTGACAGAGGGCCTGACCAACACATCCACACCGACCCCACAGGAAAAAAAAAAAAAAAACACCGTAGCCTCCAGCTACTAATTATAATGCTAACTTGCAAAATTTCCCTGCATTTTAAAACAATGGAAAAATGGTGGTGCGATGATACTTAGAAGAATGGCTTCTTGTCAGTCTCCACTAACAAAAATAGGCAACACCAAGTCAGCTACTCCTCAGCATAGTTATGTCCGTAGCAGCCTTCTTGGGTTTCAGGAGGCACAAACAAACGTTATCACAATTATGGTGAAATGCTGAACACCTGCAAATAATTTTCAACGTAGTGGTTAATTGAAAAGCTCTGTGGCATACTTCTTGGAACAAGCCAGTTACCTGTTCCCACGCAAAGAGGAGTATAGAGAACCATGGTGGATTTCCAGCTGATGAAGTAAAGGATTATTAAAGGAACGGGATGACCATGGGGATCATCGTTAATTCTCTGAAACGGAATCCGCCCTTTTCACCTGCCAAACACATGCCCACTTCTCCTCTCTGGGGATAATAAAAACTAACCAGCGAACTGACAGAGGGCCTGACCCCCCCATCCACATTGACCACACACAAAAAAAAACCGTACCCTCCAGCTACTAATTATAATGCTAACTTGCAAAATTTCCCTGCATTTTAAAACAATGGAAAAATGGTGGTGGGATGATACTTAGAAGAATGGCTTCTTGTCAGTCTCCACTAACAAAAATAGGCAACACCAAGTCAGCTACGCCTCAGCATAGTTATGTCCGTCGCAGCCTTCTTGGGTTTCAGGAGGCACATACAAACGTTATCAAAATTATGGTCAAACGCTGAAAACCTGCAAATAATTTTCAACGTACTGGTTAATTTGAAAACTCTCCAGCATACTTCTTGGAACAAGCCAGGTACCTGTGCCCACGCATAGAGGAGTATATAGAAACATGGTGGAATCCCAGCTGATGAAGCAAAGGATTCTTAAAGGAATGAGATGACCATGCGGATCCTGTTTAATTCTCTGAAACAGAATCCGCACTTTTCACCTGCCAAACACATGCCCACTACTCTTCTCTGGGGATAATAAAAACAAACCAGCGATCTGACAGAGGGCCTGAACACCCATCCTGACCGACCCCACAAAAAAAAAAGTACCCTCCAGCTACTAATTATAATTCCAATTTGCAAAATTTCCCTGCATTTTTAAACAAAGGAGAAATGATGGTGGGATGATACTTAGAAGAATGGCTTCTTGTCAGTCTCCACTAACAAAAATAGGCAAAACCAAGTCAGCTAGGCCTCAGCATAGTTATGTCCGTCACAGCCATCTTGGGTTTCAGGAGGCACAAACAAACGTTATCACAATTATGGTGAAACGCTGAACACCTGCAAATAATTTTCAACGTAGTGGTTAATTGAAAAGCTCTGCGGCATACTTCTTGGAACAAGCCAGTTACCTGTTCCCACGCAAAGAGGAGTATAGAGAACCATGGTGGATTTCCAGCTGATTAAGTAAAGGATTATTAAAGGAAAGGGATGACCATGGGGATCATCGTTAACTCTCTGAAACAGAATCTGCCTTTTTCACCTGCCAAACACATGCCCACTTCACCTCTCTGGGGATAATAAAAACTAACCAGCGAACTGACAGAGGGCCTGAACCCCCATGCATATCGACCACACACACAAAAAAAAAATCCGTACCCTCCAGCTACTAATTATAATGCTAACTTGCAAAATTTCCCTGCATTTTAAAACAATGGAAAAATGGTGGTGGGATGATACTTAGAAGAATGGCTTCTTGTCAGTCTCCGCTAACAAAAATAGGCAACACCAAGTCAGCTACTCCTCAGCATAATTATGTCCGTCGCAGCCTTCTTGGGTTTCAGGAGGCACAAAAAAACGTTATCACAATTATGGTGAAAGGCTGAACACCTGCAAATAATTTTCAACGTAGTGGTTAATTGAAAAGCTCTGCGGCATACTTCTTGGAACAAGCCAGTTACCTGTTCCCACGCAAGGAGGAGTATATAGAACCATGGTGGATTTCCAGCTGATGAAGTAAAGGATTATTAAAGGAACGGGATGACCATGGGAATCATCGTTAATTCTCTGAAACAGAATCCGCCCTTTTGACCAGCCAAACACATGCCCACTTCTCCTCTCTGGGGACAATAAAAACTAACTAGCGACCTGACAGAGCGCCTGACCCCCCCATCCACATCGACCACACACAAAAAAAAACCGTACCCTCCAGCTACTAATTATAATGCTAACTTGCAAAATTCCCCTGCATTTTAAAACAATGGAAAAATGGTGGTGGGATGATACTTAGAGGAATGGCTTCTTGTCTGTCTCCACTAACAAAAATAGGCAACACCAAGTCAGCTACTCCTCAGCATAGTTGTGTCCGTCGCAGCCTTCTGGGGTTTCAGGAGGCACATACAAAAGTTATCAAAATTATGGTGAAATGCTGAAAACCTGCAAATAATTTTCAACGTACTGGTTAATTTGAAAACTCTCCAGCATACTTCTTGGAACAAGCCAGGTACCTGTGCCCACGCATAGAGGAGTATATAGAAACATGGTGGAATCCCAGCTGATGAAGCAAAGGATTCTTAAAGGAATGAGATGACCATGCGGATCCTGTTTAATTCTCTGAAACAGAATCCGCACTTTTCACCTGCCAAACACATGCCCACTACTCTTCTCTGGGGATAATAAAAACAAACCAGCGATCTGACAGAGGGCCGGAACACCCATCCTGACCGTCCCCACAAAAAAAAAGTACCCTCCAGCTACTAATTATAATGCCAATTTGCAAAATTTCCCTGCATTTTTAAACAATGCAGAAATGATGGTGGGATGATACTTAGAAGAATGGCTTCTTGTCAGTCTCCACTGACAAAAATAGGCAACACCAAGTCAGCTACGCCTCAGCATAGTTATGTCCGTAGCAGCCATATTTGGTTTCAGTAGGCACATACGTTATCACAATTATGGTGAAACGCTGAAAACCTGCAAAGGATTTTCAACATACTGGTTAATTGAAAAGCTCTGTGGCATACTTCTTGGAACAAGCCAGTTTCATGTGTCCACTCATAGAGAAGTATATAGAACCATGGTGGATTCCCAGCTCATGAAGCAAAGGATTCTTAAAGGAACGGGATTACCATGCGGATCTTGTTTAATTCTCTGAAACAGATCCGCAGTTTTCACCTGCCATACTAATACCCACTTCTCCTCTCTGGGGATAATAAAAACAAACCAGCGAACTGACAGAGGGCCTGACCAACCCATCCATACTGACCCCACAAAAAAAAAAAAGAGTACCCTCCAGCTACTAATTATAATGCCAATTTGCAAAATTTCCCTGCATTTTTAAACAATGGAGAAATGATGGTGGGATGATACTTAGAAGAATGGCTTCTTGTCAGTCTCCACTGACAAAAACAGGCAACACCAAGTCAGGTACGCCTCAGCATAGTTATGTCCGTAGCAGCCATATTTGGTTTGAGTAGGCACATACACACGTTATCACAATTATGGTGAAACGCTGAAAACCTGCAAAGGATTTTCAACATACTGGTTAATTGAAAAGCTCTGTGGCATACTTCTTGGAACAAGCCAGTTTCCTGTGCCCACGCATAGAGAAGTATATAGAACCATGGTGGATTCACAGCTCATGAAGCAAAGGATTCTTAAAGGAACGGGATTACCATGCGGATCCTGTTTAATTCTCTGAAACAGATCCGCAGTTTTCACCTGCCATACTAATACCCACTTCTCCTCTCTGCGGATAATAAAAACAAACCAGCGAACTGACAGAGGGCCTGACCAACACATCCACACCGACCCCACAGGAAAAAAAAAAAAAAAAAAAAAACACCGTAGCCTCCAGCTACTAATTATAATGCTAACTTGCAAAATTTTCCTGCATTTTTAAACAATGGAAAAATGATGGTGAGATGATACTTAGAAGAATGGATTCTTGTCAGTCTCCACTAACAAAAATAGGCAAAACCAAATCAGCTACGCCTCAGCATCGTTATGTTCGTGGCAGCCATCTTGGGTTTCAGGAGGCACAAACAAACGTTATCACAATTATGGTGAAACGCTGAACACCTGCAAATAATTTTCAACGTACTGGTTAATTGAAAAGCTCTGCGGCATACTTCTTGGAACAAGCCAGTTACCTGTTCCCACGCAAAGAGGAGTATATAGAACCATGGTGGATTTCCAGCTGATGAAGTAAAGGATTATTAAAGGAACGGGATGACCATGGGGATCACCGATAATTCTCTGAAACAGAATCCGCCCTTTTCACCTGCCAAACACATGCCCACTTCTCCTCTCTGGGGATAATAAAAACTAACCAGGGAACTGACAGAGGGCCTGACCCCCCCATCCACATCGACCACACACAAAAAAAAACCGTACCCTCCAGCTACTAATTATAATGCTAACTTGCAAAATTTCCCTGCATTTTAAAACAATGGAAAAATGGTGGTGGGATGATACTTAGAAGAATGGCTTCTTGTCTGTCTCCACTAACAAAAATAGGCAACACCAAGTCAGCTACTCCTCAGCATAGTTATGTCCGTCGCAGCCTTCTTGGGTTTCAGGAGGCACATACAAACGTTATCAAAATTATGGTGAAACGCTGAAAACCTGCAATTAATTTTCAACATACTGGTTAACTTGAAAACTCTCCAGCATACTTCTTGGAACAAGCCAGGTACCTGTGCCCACGCATAGAGGAGTATATAGAAACATGGTGGAATCCCAGCTGATAAAGCAAAGGATTCTTAAAGGAATGAGATGACCATGCGGATCCTGTTTAATTCTCTGAAACAGTATCCGCACTTTTCACCTGCCAAACACAGGCCCACTACTCTTCTCTGGGGATAATAAAAACAAACCAGTGAATTGACAGATGGCCTGAACACCCATCCTGACCGACCCCACAAAAAAAAAAGTACCCTTCAGCTACCAATTATAATGCCAATTTGCAAAATTTCCCTCCATTTTTAAACAATGGTGAAATGATGGTGGGATGATACTTAGAAGAATGGCTTCTTGTCAGTCTCCACTAATAAAAATAGGCAACAGGAAGACATCTACGCCTCAGCATAGTTATGTCCGTAGCAGCCATATTTGGTTTGAGTAGGCACATACACACGTTATCACAATTATGGTGAAACGCTGAAGACCTGCAAAGGATTTTCAACATACTGGTTAATTGAAAAGCTCTGAGGCATACTTCTTGGAACAAGCCAGTTTCCTGTGCCCACGCATAGAGAAGTATATAGAACCATCGTGGATTCCCAGCTCATGAAGCAAAGGATTCTTAAAGGAACGGGATTACCATGCGGATCCTGTTTAATTCTCTGAAACAGATCCGCAGTTTTCACCTGCCATACTAATACCCACTTCTCCTCTCTGGGGATAATAAAAACAAACCAGCGAACTGACAGAGGGCCTGACCAACTCATCCACACAGACCCCACAGGAAAAAAAAAAAACAAAACACCGTAGCCTACAGCTACTAATTATAATGCTAACTTGCAAAATTTTCCAGCATTTTTAAACAATGGAGAAATGATGGTGGGATGATACTTAGAAGAATGGCTTCTTGTCAGTCTCCACTGACAAAAATAGGCAACACCAAGTCAGCTACGCCTCAGCATAGTTATGTCCGTAGCAGCCATATTTGGTTTCAGTAGGCACATACACACATTATGACAATTATGGTGAAACGCTGAAATCTGCAAAGGATTTTCAACATACTGGTTAATTGAAAAGCTCTGAGGCATACTTCTTGGAACAAGCCAGTTTCCTGTGCCCACGCATAGAGAAGTATATAGAACCATGGTGGATTCCCAACTCATGAAGCAAAGGATTCTTAAAGGAACGGGATTACCATGCAGATCCTGTTTAATTCTCTGAAACAGATCCGCAGTTTTCACCTGCCATACTAATACCCACTTCTCCTCTCTGCGGATAATAAAAACAAACCACCGAACTGACAGAGGGCCTGACCAACACATCCACACGACCCCACAGGAAAAAAAAACAAAAAAACACCGTAGCCTCCAGCTACTAATTATAATGCTAACTTGCAAAATTTTCCTGCATTTTTAAACAACGGAAAAATGATGGTGAGATGATACTTAGAAGAATGGATTCTTGTCAGTCTCCACTAACAAAAATAGACAAAACCAAGTCAGCTACGCCTCAGCATAGTCATGTCCGTCGCAGCCTTCTTGGGTTTCAGGAGGCACAACAAACGTTACCACAATTATGGTGAAACGCTGAACACCTGCAAATAATTTTCAACGTAGTGGTTAATTGAAAAGCTCTGCGGCATACTTCTTGGAACAAGCCACTTACTTGTACCCACGCAAAGAGGAGTATATAGAACCATGGTGGATTTCCAGCTGATGAAGTAAAGGATTATTAAAGGAACGGGATGACCATGGGGATCATCGTTAATTCTCTGAAACAGAATCCGCCCTTTTCACCTGCCAAACACATGCCCACTTCTCCTCTCTGGTGATAATAAAAATTAACCAGCGAACTGACAGAGGGCCTGACCCCCCCATCCACATCGACCACACACACAAAAAAAAAACCGTACCCTCCAGCTACTAACTATAATGCTAACTTGCAAAATTTCCCATCCTTTTAAAACAATGTAAAAATGGTGGTGGGATGCTTCTTAGAAGAATGGCTTCTTGTCAGTCTCCACTAACAAAAATAGGCAACACGAAGTCAGCTACGCCTCAGCATACTTATGTCCTTGGCAGCCATATTGGGTTTCAGGAGACACATACACACGTTATCACAATTATGGTGAAACGCTGAAAACCTGCAAAGGATTTTCAATATACTGGTTAATTGAAAAGCTCTGAGGCATACTTCTTGGAACAAGCCAGTTTCCTGTGCCCACACATAGAGAAGTATATAGAACCATGGTGGATTCCCAGCTCATGAAGCAAAGGATTCTTAAAGGAACGGGATTACCATGCGGATCCTGTTTAATTCTCTGAAAGAGATCCGCAGTTTTCACCTGCCATACTAATACCCACTTCTCCTCTCTGGGGATAATAAAAACAAACCAGCGAACTGACAGAGGGCCTGACCAACACATCCACACCGACCCCACAGGAAAAAAAAAAAAAACACCGTAGCCTCCAGCTACTAATTATAATGCTAACTTGCAAAATTATCCTGCATTTTTAAACAATGGAAAAATGATGGTGAGATGATACTTAGAAGAATGGATTCTTGTCAGTCTCCACTAACAAAAATAGACAAAACCAAGTCAGCTACGCCTCAGCATAGTTATATTCGTGGCATCCATCTTGGGTTTCAGGAGGCACAAAAAAACGTTATCACTATTATGGTGAAACGCTGAACACCTGCAAATAATTTTCAACGTAGTGGTTAATTGAAAAGCTCTGCGGTATACTTCTTGGAACAAGCCAGTTACCTGTTCCCACGCAAAGAGGAGTATATAGAACCATGGTGGATTTCCAGCTGATGAAGTAAAGGATTATTAAAGGAACGGGATGACCATGGGGATCATCGTTAATTCTCTGAAACAGAATCCGCCCTTTTCACCTGCCATACACATGCCCACTTCTCCTCTCTGGGGATAATAAAAACTAACCAGCGAACTGACAGAGGGCCTGACCCTCCCATCCACATCGACCACACACACAAAAAAACCGTACCCTCCAGCTACTAATTATAATGCTAACTTGCAAAATTTCCCTGCCTTTTAAAACAATGGAAAAATGGTGGTGGGATGATACTTAGAAGAATGGCTTCTTGTCTGTCTCCACTAACAAAAATAGGCAACACCAAGTCAGCTACTCCTCAGCATAGTTATGTCCGTCGCAGCCTTCTTGGGTTTCAGGAGGCACATACAAACGTTATCAAAATTATGGTGAAACGCTGAAAACCCGCAAATGATTTTCAACGTACTGGTTAATTTGAAAACTCTCCAGCATACTTCTTGGAACAAGCCAGGTACCTCTGCCCACCCATAGAGGAGTATATAGAAACATGGTGGAATCCCAGCTGATGAAGCAAAGGATTCTTAAAGGAATGAGATGACCATGCGGATCCAATTTAATTCTCTGAAACAGAATCCGCACTTTTCACCTGCCAAACACATGCCCACTACTCTTCTCTGGGGATAATAAAAACAAACCAGCGATCTGACAGAGGGCCTGAACACCCATCCTGACTGACCCCACAAAAAAAAAAGTACCCTCCAGCTACTAATTATAATGCCAATTTGGAAAATTTCCCTGCATTTTTAAACAATGGAGAAATGATGGTGGGATGATACTTAGAAGAATGGCTTCTTGTCTGTCTCCACTAACAAAAATAGGCAACACCAAGTCACCTACTCCTCAGCATAGTTATGTCCGTCGCAGCCATCTTGGGTTGCAGGAGGCACAAACAAACGTTATCACAATTATGGTGAAACGCTGAACACCTGCAAATAATTTTCAACGTAGTGGTTAATTGAAAAGCTCTGCGGCATACTTCTTGGAACAAGCCAGTTACCTGTTCCCACGCAAAGAGGAGTATATAGAACCATGGTGGATTTCCAGCTGATGAAGTAAAGGATTATTAAAGGAACGGGATGACCATGGGGATCATCGTTAATTCTCTGAAACAGAATCCGCCCTTTTCACCTGCCAAACACATGCCCACTTCTCCTCTCTGGGGATAATAAAAACTAACCAGCGAACTGACAGAGGGCCTGACCCTCCCATCCACATCGACCACACACACAAAAAAACCGTACCCTCCAGCTACTAATTATAATGCTAACTTGCAAAATTTCCCTGCCTTTTAAAACAATGGAAAAATGGTGGTGGGATGATACTTAGAAGAATGGCTTCTTGTCTGTCTCCACTAACAAAAATAGGCAACACCAAGTCAGCTACTCCTCAGCATAGTTATGTCCGTCGCAGCCTTCTTGGGTTTCAGGAGGCACATACAAACGTTATCAAAATTATGGTGAAACGCTGAAAACCCGCAAATGATTTTCAACGTACTGGTTAATTTGAAAACTCTCCAGCATACTTCTTGGAACAAGCCAGGTACCTCTGCCCACCCATAGAGGAGTATATAGAAACATGGTGGAATCCCAGCTGATGAAGCAAAGGATTCTTAAAGGAATGAGATGACCATGCGGATCCAATTTAATTCTCTGAAACAGAATCCGCACTTTTCACCTGCCAAACACATGCCCACTACTCTTCTCTGGGGATAATAAAAACAAACCAGCGATCTGACAGAGGGCCTGAACACCCATCCTGACTGACCCCACAAAAAAAAAAGTACCCTCCAGCTACTAATTATAATGCCAATTTGGAAAATTTCCCTGCATTTTTAAACAATGGAGAAATGATGGTGGGATGATACTTAGAAGAATGGCTTCTTGTCTGTCTCCACTAACAAAAATAGGCAACACCAAGTCACCTACTCCTCAGCATAGTTATGTCCGTCGCAGCCATCTTGGGTTGCAGGAGGCACAAACAAACGTTATCACAATTATGGTGAAACGCTGAACACCTGCAAATAATTTTCAACGTAGTGGTTAATTGAAAAGCTCTGCGGCATACTTCTTGGAACAAGCCAGTTACCTGTTCCCACGCAAAGAGGAGTATATAGAACCATGGTGGATTTCCAGCTGATGAAGTAAAGGATTATTAAAGGAACGGGATGACCATGGGGATCATCGTTAATTCTCTGAAACAGAATCCGCCCTTTTCACCTGCCAAACACATGCCCACTTCTCCTCTCTGGGGATAATAAAAACTAACCAGCGAACTGACAGAGGGCCTCACCCCCCCATCCACATCGACCACACACAAAAAAAACCGTACCCTCCAGCTACTAATTATAATGCTAATTTGCAACATTTCCCTGCATTTTAAATCAATGCAAAAATGGTGGTGGGATGATACTTAGAAGAATGGCTTCTTGTCAGTCTCCACTAACAAAAATAGGCAACACCAAGTCAGCTACTCCTCAGCATAGTTATGTCCGTCGCAGCCTTCTTGGGTTTCCGGGGGCACATACAAACGTTATCAAAATTATGGTGAAACGCTGAACACCTGCAAATAATTTTCAACGTAGTGATTAATTGAAAACCTCTGCGGCATACTTCTTGGAACAAGCCAGGTACCTGTGCCCATGCATAGAGGAGTATATAGAAACATGGTGGAATCCCAGCTGATGAAGCAAAGGATTGTTAAAGGAATGAGATGACCATGCGGATCCTGTTTAATTCTCTGAAACAGAATCCGCCCTTTTCACCTGCCAAACACATGCCCACTTCTCCTCTCTGGGGATAATAAAAACAAACCAGTGAATTGACAGATGGCCTGACCAACCCATCCACTCTGACCCCACAAAAAAAAAAAACTACCCTCCAGCTACTAATTATAATGCTAACTTGCAAAATTTCCCTGCATTTTAAAACAATGGAAAAATGGTGGTTGGATGATACTTAGAAGAATGGCTTCTTGTCAGTCTCCACTGACAAAAATAGGCAACACCAAGTCAGCTACTCCTCAGCATTGTTATGTCCGTCGCAGCCTTCTTGGGTTTCAGGAGGCACATACAAACGTTATCAAAATTATGGTGAAACGCTGAAATCCTGCAAATAATTTTCAACGTAGTGGTTAATTGAAAAGTTCTGCGGCATACTTCTTGGAACAAGCCAGGTACCTGTGCCCACGCATAGAGGAGTATATAGAAACATGGTGGAATCCCAGCTGATGAATCAAAGGATTCTTAAAGGAAAGAGATGGCCATGCGGATCCTGTTTAATTCTCTGAAACAGTATCCGCACTTTTCACCTGCCAAACACATGCCCACTTCTCCTCTCTGGGGATAATAAAAACAAACCAGTGAATTGACAGATGGCCTGCCCAACCCATCCACACTGACCCCACACACAAAAAAAAACCGTACCCTCTATCTACTAATTATAATGCTAACGTGCAAAATTTCCCTGCATTTTTAAACAATGGAAAAATGATGGTGGGATGATACTTAGAAGAATGGCTTCTTGTCAGTCTCCACTAATAAAAATAGGCAACACGAAGACAGCTACGCCTCAGCATACTTATGTCCTTGGCAGCCATATTGGGTTTCACGAGACACATACACACGTTATCACAATTATGGTGAAACGCTGAAAACCTGCAAAGGATTTTCAACATACTGGTTAATTGAAAAGCTCTGAGGCATACTTCTTGGAACAAGCCAGTTTCCTGTGCCCACGCATAGAGAAGTATATAGAACCATGGTGGATTCCCAGCTCATGAAGCAAAGGATTCTTAAAGGAACGGGATTACCATGCGGATCCTGTTTAATTCTCTGAAACAGATGCGCAGTTTTCACCTGCCATACTAATACCCACTTCTCCTCTGTGGGGATAATAAAAACAAACCAGCGAACTGACAGAGGGCCTGACCAACACATCCACACCGACCCCACAGGAAAAAAAAAAAAAAAACACCGTAGCCTCCAGCTACTAATTATAATGCTAACTTGCAAAATTTTCCTCCATTTTTAAACAATGGAAAAATGATGGTGAGATGATACTTAGAAGAATGGATTCTTGTCAGTCTCCACTAACAAAAATAGGCAAAACCAGGTCAGCTACGCCTCAGCATAGTTATGTTCGTGGCAGCCATCTTGGGTTTCAGGAGGCACAAACAAACGTTATCACAATTATGGTGAAACGCTGAACACCTGCAAATAATTTTCAACGTACTGGTTAATTGAAAAGCTCTGCGGCATACTTCTTGGAACAAGCCAGTTACCTGTTCCCACGCAAAGAGGAGTATATAGAACCATGGTGGATTTCCAGCTGATGAAGTAAAGGATTATTAAAGGAACGGGATGACCATGGGGATCATCGTTAATTCTCTGAAACAGAATCCGCCCTTTTCACCTGCCAAACACATGCCCACTTCTCCTCTCTGGTTATAATAAAAACTAACCAGCGAACTGACAGAGGGCCTGACCCTCCCATCCACATCGACCACACACAAAAAAAAACCGTACCCTCCAGCTACTAATTATAATGCTAACTTGCAAAATTTCCCTGCCTTTTAAAACAATGGAAAAATGGTGGTGGGATGATACTTAGAAGAATGGCTTCTTGTCTGTCTCCACTAACAAAAATAGGCAACACCAAGTCAGCTACTCCTCAGCATAGTTATGTCCGTCGCAGCCTTCTTGGGATTCAGGAGGCACATACAAACGTTATCAAAATTATGGTGAAACGCTGAAAACCCGCAAATGATTTTCAACGTACTGGTTAATTTGAAAACTCTCCAGCATAGTTCTTGGAACAAGCCAGGTACCTCTGCCCACCCATAGAGGAGTATATAGAAACATGGTGGAATCCCAGCTGATGAAGCAAAGGATTCTTAAAGGAATGAGATGACCATGCGGATCCTGTTTAATTCTCTGAAACAGAATCCGCACTTTTCACCTGCCAAACACATGCCCACTACTCTTCTCTGGGGATAATAAAAACAAACCAGTGAATTGACAGATGGCCTGAACACCCATCCTGACCGACCCCACAAAAAAAAAAGTACCCTCCAGCTACTAATTATAATGCCAATTTGCAAAATTTCCCTGCATTTTTTTTTTTTTTTTTTTTTTATTTTGTTTGTTTTTCAGCTCATCAAGGGGGTACAAAAGATCAGGCTATATACATTGCCCATGCCTCCCCATCCCCCCGAGTCTGAGCTTTAGTTGTGTCCATTTCCTAGACAGTGCACATCACTCTCATCATGTAGGTGTGCACTCCTCCCTTCCACCCAGCCCTGACCTCTGTCCAATACCCTATTGGTGTGAATCCCAAATGTGCTCTCAGGGAAACCAGTTTGCTGGTGAGTACATGTGGTGCTTGTTTTTCCATTCTTGGGATACTTCACTTAATAGAATGGGTTCCAGCTCACTCCAGGAGAACCAAAGAGATGCCATATCGCCATCATTTCTAATAGCTGAGTAATATTCCATGGTATACATATACCACATTTTGCTAATCCATTCATGAATCGATGGGCATTTGGGTTGTTTCCACATTTTTGCGATTGTGAATTGTGCTGCTATAAACATTCGGGTGCAGGTGTCTTTTTTATAGAATGACTTTTGTTCTTCTGGGTAGATGCCCAGTAATGGGATTGCTGGATCGAATGGTAGGTCTACTTGAATCTGTTTAAGGTATCTCCACATTGCTTTCCACAGGGGCTGCACTAGTTTACAGTCCCACCAGCAGTGTATGAGAGTACCTGTCTCTCCACACCCACGCCAACATGTATAGTTTTGGGACTTTTTGATAAAGGCCGTTCTCACTGGAGTTAAGTGATATCTCATTGTGGTTTTGATTTGCATTTCCCTGATGATTAGAGATGTTGAACACTTTTTCATATGTTTGTTAGCCATTTTTATATCTTCTTTTGAAAAATTTCTATTCATGTCCTTTGCCCACTTTTTGATAGGGTTGTTCGATTTTTTCTTACTAATTTTCCTGAGTTCTAAATAGATTCTTGTTATCAGTCCTTTATCTGATGTGTAGTATGCGAAAATTTTTTCCCATTCTGTAGGTTGTCTATTTACTCTTGTGACTGTTTCTTTGGCTGTGCAGAAGCTTTTTAATTTGATCAGGTCCCATTTATTTATTTTTGTTGCTGCTGTGATTGCCTTAGGGGTCTTCCTCATAAATTCTTTGCCTAGGCCAATGTCTGTAAGAGTCTTACCTACATTTTCTTCTAGAATTCTAATAGTTTCTGACCTAAGGTTTAAGTCTGTTAACCACCGTGATTTGATTTTTGTGAGGGGTGAGAGCTGTGTGTCCTGTTTTAGTCTTCTACATATGGATATCCAGTTTTCCCAGCACCATTTATTAAATAAGGAATCTTTTCCCCAGAGTATGTTTTTTTCTGCTTTGTCAAAGATTAGATGGCTATATGAGGATGGTTTTATATTTGGATTTTCTGTTCTGTTCCACTGGTCTGTGTCTCGGCACTTGTGCCAGTACCAGGCTGTTTTTAGAACCACAGCCTTGTAGTAAAGTTTGAAGTCTGGCAAATTAATACCTCCCATTTTGTTTTTGTTGTTTAACATTGCTTTTGCTAAACGGGGTCTTCTCTGATTCCATACAAAGCGTAAAATTATTTTTTCTATGTCTGTGAAAAAAGATGTTGGTAGTTTAATAGGGATTGCATTGAATCTGTAGATAACTTTGGGCAGTATAGACATTTTAACAATGTTGATTCTACCGATCCATGAGCATGGTATGGTTTTCCACCTATTTACATGTTCTGCGATTTCCTTCCTCAGAGTTTCATAGTTCTCCCTATAGAGGTCCTTTACTTCCTTAGTTAGATATATTCCTAGATATTTTATTTTCTTTGTTGCTATTTTGAAGGGTATTGAGTCCTTAATTTGGTTCTCCGTTTGACTGTTATTGGCGTATATGAATGCCTCTGATTTGTGTGTATTGATTTTGTATCCTGAGACTTTGCTGAATTCATTAATCAATTCCAGGAGTCTCTTGGTTGAAATCTTGGGGTTTTCTAGATATAACATCATATCATCAGCAAAGAGTGAGAGTTTGATCTCTTCTGTCCCTATTTGGACTCCCTTGATTCTGCTTTCTTGCCTGATAGCTCTTGCAAGGACTTCCAATACTATGTTGAAAAGTAATGGGGACAGTGGGCAGCCTTGTCTGGTTCCAGTTCGAAGTGGGAATGCTTTCAGTTTTTCCCCATTCAGTATGATGTTGGCTGTGGGTTTGTCATATATGGCTTGTATCATTTTTAGATAGGCCCCGTCTATGCCTATTTTTTTGAGTGTTCTTATCATAAAAGGGTGTTGAATTTTGTCGAATGCTTTTTCTGCATCTATTGATAGTATCATATGGTCTTTATTTTTGCTTCTATTTATGTGATGAATTACATTTATAGATTTGCGTATGTTAAACCATCCCTGCATCTCTGGGATGAAGCCCACTTGGTCGTGATGGATTATTTTTTTGATAAGCACTTGGATTCGATTTGCTAGAATTTTATTGAGAATTTTTGCATCTATATTCATAAGAGAAATTGGTCTATAGTTCTCTGTTTTAGTTGCATCTTTTCCTGGTTTTGGTATTAGGGTTATGTTGGCTTGGTAAAAAGTGTTGGGGAGAATCCCATCCTTCTCTATATTGGAGAATAGTTTATGTAGGATGGGCACCAGTTCTTCTTTGTAGGTATGGTAGAATTCAGGTGTGAACCCATCTGGTCCAGGGCTTTTCTTTTTGGGAAGGTTTTTTATTGCTGTTTCGATTTCAGATCTAGATATCGGTCTATTTAGGAATTCTACTTCTTCCTGGTTGAGCCTGGGAAGGCTGTGTGTTTCTAGGAATTTGTCCATTTCCTCCAGATTTTCTAATTTGTGTGCATAAAGATTTTTGTAGAATTCATATATGGTATCCTGTATCTCTGTGGCATCAGTCGTGATTGCTCCTTTTGTGTTCCTGATGGAGGTTATAAGAGATTTTTCTTTTCTGTTCTTGGTTAGTCTAGCCAGAGGTGTGTCAATTTTGTTTATTTTTTCAAAGAACCAACTTTTGGTTTTATTAATCTCCCTTATGGTTTGATTGTTGTCCTTTTCATTTAGTTCTGATTTAATCTTAATAATTTCTCTCCTTCTGCTGGGTTTGGGATCGGTCTGTTCTTCCTTCTCCAGCACTTTGAGTCTATTCATTAGATTGTCTAATTGTAAGTTTTCTGTCTTTTTGGTATAAGCATTTATGGAAATAAATTTTCCTCTCAGGACTGCTTTAGCTGTGTCCCACAGATTTTGATAGGTTGTATCTCCTTTGTCATTTAATTCAAAAAATCTTTTGATTTCCGACTTGATTTCTTCATTTATAAAATGATTGTTCAGGAGAAGGTTATTTAGCTTCCATGACTTTGAGTAGAAGTGAGGATTTCTGTTAGGGTTCATTGTTACTTTTATTCCACTGTGATCTGAGAAGATGCATGGTATAATTTCTATATTTTTAAATTTTTTAAGGCATGCTTTATGACCTAAGATATGGTCAATCTTGGAGAATGTCCCATGAGCTGATGAGAAGAAAGTATATTCAGTGGTTTTTGGGTAGAATGTCCTGTAGATATCAGTCAGGCCCATTTGATCGAGAGTTGTATTTAAGTCCACTATTTCTTTGTTTATTTTTTGTTTGGAAGATCTGTCTTGAACTGTCAGTGGCGTGTTAAAATCTCCGGCTACTAACGTGTTGTTATCTATCATTTGGTTGAGATCAAGTAGGGTTTGCTTTATGAATCTGGGTGCACCTAGGTTGGGTGCATATATATTAAGTATAGTTATGTCTTCTTGTTGAATTGTACCCTTCACCAGTATATAGTAACCATCTTTGTCTTTCTTTACTTTTGTTGATTTAAAAACTATGTTATCGGAGATTAGAACCGCCACGCCAGCTTTCTTTTGGGTTCCATTTGCTTGGAATATTGATTTCCATCCTTTTATCTTCAGCCTAAATGCATCCTTGCAGGTTAGATGAGTTTCCTGAAGACAGCAGATACTTGGCTTATATTTTTTTATCCATTGGGCCAGTCTATGTCTCTTGAGTGGGGAATTCAATCCATTCACATTTAATGAGAGAACTGATAGGTGAGACAGATTGCTTTTCCTCAAGTTGGGTTGAATTTCATTGATCTGTTTTCTCTCTTGAGCCATTATGATAATTGGGTTTTTATATTTATCTCTTGATTAGTGTTACATTCGAGGGTCCTTCTTGTGCTGGACCATGTGTAACTCTGTTTTGAGTACTTCTTGGAGAGCTGGTCTTGTCTTGGTGAATTCCCTAAGTTTTTGTTTATCTGAGAATGTCTTAATTTCACCTTCATATATAAAACTGAGCTTAGCTGGATACAGGATTCTAGGCTGGGCATTATTCTGTTTCAGAAGAGTGAGAATGGGGCCCCAATCTCTTCTTGCTTGTAAGGTTTCAGTTGAGAAATCTGGCGTGATTCGGATGGTCTTTCCTTTGTATGTTACTTGATTCTTTCTTCTTACAGCTCGAAGAAGGGCCTCTTTAGTGGATATTTTGGTCAGTCTAATGACTACATGACGTGGTGTCTTCCTATTTGGTATGAATTTCCCAGGGGTTCTTTGAGCTTCTTGAACCTGTATATCTAGAGATTTGGCTAGGCCTGGGAAATTTTCCTCAATTATATCTTCAAATAGTTTATTCAACCCTTGCTTATTGTCTTCTTCACCCTCAGGAATGCCGATTACTCTGACGTTAGGCTTCTTCACATAATCCCACATTTCTTGTAGACTGTGGTTAATTCTCATGTTTGTTTGCTTCAGCTCTGTAACTGACTTGTTTAATTGGAACGTGTTGTCTTCGATCTCTGAGATTCTTTCTTCTGTTTGATCTACCCTGCTCTTGAGACTTTCCACTGTGTTTTGTAGCTCCTTGAATAAATTCTTCATTTCCAGGAGTTCAGTTTGATTTTTCTTCAGAATTTCAATTTCTTTGGTGAATTTTTCTTCCAAGTCCTGGATCTTTTTTGTGGTTTCTTTATGTTGATTATCCATTTTTACTTGCATGCTGGTCAGCGTGTTTATGATCCATGTTTGAAATTCTTCCTGTGACATGTTGCTATTTGGAATCTGGTTTGTGTTAATTGGTGGTGAACTAGTAATCCTCTTTGAGGGTGAAGTTTCAGCTTGATTCTTTATACTTCCAGAGTTCTTTCGCTGAGCCCTTCCCATCTGGATGAATCCTTAAGATTCCTTCTTTCAGCTTTAGTCTGGAAAGGGGCAGGCCGTGAGCGCCAGGTAAGCTGCCTCCTCTGTCGCTAGGGGGAGCCTTTCGCGTGTTGTTCAGGGTTTTGCTACCTCCGCTGGGGGGGCTGCTTCTCTTCCTCTCCCGAGGTGGTTTCCGTCTCTCTCTCTGCGAGAAAGACAGTGGATAGGGGGAGGGGAGCGGCGCCCTCGTTCGCCCAGCGCCCCAGCTGCTGCAGTTCCCGTGGGCGATGGTCCTCCCCGCCCCAATGTCCGCAAGGTCCACGCTCAACTCTCTCGTGACTGGGGAACCACTCAGTGTTCACACAAAGGCTTAGCTCCTAGTCGGTCCGTGGACTAGGGAAGGGAGCCGCCCGGTACCCAATCACTTCACCGGGTTTAGGGTGCAAAACCCAACAATGGCGACCGCCCGTCTGCAGCACTGTCACTGGGGTTGAACGCTCAGCGACCGGCAGAGGCCAGAGGAGCCGAGACCGGGAGAACCCAGCCCCGCCCAAACGAGACAGATCGGCGTCTGCTCCTGCCGGGAGGGAGGCAGCCCCGCCGCCCGCGTATAGGAGACAGTTGCTAGGCGCCTCAGCCGCCCACAGCGCACAGCGTTCTAGGGTCCCAAATGCCTCCCGCCAATGTCTCCTCTGCAGAGCTCACGTCTCCCGTGGCAATTCTGCGCCGACTTTGGGCAAATCCCCAATTGAGTGGGTGTGGAGGTCAGAGGGGGAACAAGATGCTTTCCTGTGGGGCTGAACCCACCCCACTCTCTGGTGGGGTGCGTACAACCGTCCCGCGCTCCCTTCTCTGATGACCCTCCGCACTCTCTAGTTTTTCGCGATGTATTTCCCGATCACCTCAGTCCTTTCTCGCTCTCTCTCTGTCCCACGCTGATTCTCCGTGGGTTCACACCGCCGTTCTTGTGGGGGAGTGAACCTCTAGCGTTGTGGCAGTCCGAGACCCATGCCTTCCACTCCGGGAGCACGAATCCAGGAGGTCACCACCATTCTGCCATCTTCAATCCTCCTCCCTGCATTTTTAAACAATGGAAAAATGATGGTGAGATGATACTTAGAAGAATGGCTTCTTGTCAGTCTCCACTGACAAAAATAGGCAACACCAAGTCAGCTACGCCACAGCATAGTTATGTCCGTCGCAGCCATCTTGGGTTGCAGGAGGCACAAACAAACGTTATCACAATTATGGTGAAACGCTGAACACCTGCAAATAATTTTCAACGTAGTGGTTAATTGAAAAGCTCTGCGGCATACTTCTTGGAACAAGCCAGTTACCTGTTCCCACGCAAAGAGGAGTATATAGAACCATGGTGGATTTCCAGCTGATGAAGTAAAGGATTATTAAAGGAACGGGATGACCATGGGGATCATCGTTAATTCTCTGAAACAAAATCCGCCCTTTTCACCTGCCAAACACATGCCCACTTCTCCTCTCTGGGGATAATAAAAACTAACCAGCGAACTGACAGAGGGCCTGACCCCCCCATCCACATCGACCACACACAAAAAAAACCGTACCCTCCAGCTACTAATTATAATGCTAATTTGCAACATTTCCCTGCATTTTAAATCAATGCAAAAATGGTGGTGGGATGATACTTAGAAGAATGGCTTCTTGTCAGTCTCCACTAACAAAAATAGGCAACACCAAGTCAGCTACTCCTCAGCATAGTTATGTCCGTCGCAGCCTTCTTGGGTTTCCGGAGGCACATACAAACGTTATCAAAATTATGGTGAAACGCTGAACACCTGCAAATAATTTTCAACGTACTGGTTAATTGAAAACCTCTGCGGCATACTTCTTGGAACAAGCCAGGTACCTGTGCCCACGCATAGAGGAGTATATAGAAACATGGTGGAATCCCAGCTGATGAAGCAAAGGATTGTTAAAGGAATGAGATGACCATGCGGATCCTGTTTAATTCTCTGAAACAGAATCCGCCCTTTTCACCTGCCAAACACATGCCCACTTCTCCTCTCTAGGGATAATAAAAACAAACCAGTGAATTGACAGATGGCCTGACCAACCCATCCACTCTGACCCCACAAAAAAAAAAAAAACTACCCTCCAGCTACTAATTATAATGCTAACTTGCAAAATTTCCCTGCATTTTAAAACAATGGAAAAATGGTGGTGGGATGAAACTTAGAAGAATGGCTTCTTGTCAGTCTCCACTGACAAAAATAGGCAACACCAAGTCAGCTACTCCTCAGCATTGTTAGGTCCGTCGCAGCCTTCTTGGGTTTCAGGAGGCACATACAAACGTTATCAAAATTATGGTGAAACGCTGAAATCCTGCAAATAATTTTCAACGTAGTGGTTAACTGAAAAGTTCTGCGGCATACTTCTTGGAACAAGCCAGGTACCTGTGCCCACGCATAGAGGAGTATATAGAAACATGGTGGAATCCCAGCTGATGAAGCAAAGGATTCTTAAAGGAAAGAGATGACCATGCGGATCCTGTTTAATTCTCTGAAACAGTATCCGCACTTTTCACCTGCCAAACACATGCCCACTTCTCCTCTCTGGGGATAATAAAAACAAACCAGTGAATTGACAGATGGCCTGCCCAACCCATCCACACTGACCCCCCACACACAAAAAAACCGTACCCTCCAGCTACTAATTATAATGCTAACGTGCAAAATTTCCCTGCATTTTTAAACAATGGAAAAATGATGGTGGGATGATACTTAGAAGAATGGCTTCTTGTCAGTCTCCACTAATAAAAATAGGCAACACGAAGACAGCTACGCCTCAGCATACTTATGTCCTTGGCAGCCATATTGGGTTTCACGAGACACATACACACGTTATCACAATTATGGTGAAACGCTGAAAACCTGCAAAGGATTTTCAACATACTGGTTAATTGAAAAGCTCTGAGGCATACTTCTTGGAACAAGCCAGTTTCCTGTGCCCACGCATAGAGAAGTATATAGAACCATGGTGGATTCCCAGCTCATGAAGCAAAGGATTCTTAAAGGAACGGGATTACCATGCGGATCCTGTTTAATTCTCTGAAACAGATCCGCAGTTTTCACCTGCCATACTAATACCCACTTCTCCTCTGTGGGGATAATAAAAACAAACCAGCGAACTGACAGAGGGCCTGACCAACACATCCACACCGACCCCACAGGAAAAAAAAAAAAAAAAACACCGTAGCCTCCAGCTACTAATTATAATGCTAACTTGCAATATTTTCCTGCATTTTTAAACAATGGAAAAATGATGGTGAGATGATACTTAGAAGAATGGATTCTTGTCAGTCTCCACTAACAAAAATAGGAAACACCAAGACAGCTACGCCTCAGCATAGTTATGTTCGTGGCAGCCATCTTGGGTTTCAGGAGGCACAAACAAACGTTATCACAATTATGGTGAAACGCTGAACACCTGCAAATAATTTTCAACGTACTGGTTAATTGAAAAGCTCTGCGGCATACTTCTTGGAACAAGCCAGTTACCTGTTCCCACGCAAAGAGGAGTATATAGAACCATGGTGGATTTCCAGCTGATGAAGTAAAGGATTATTAAAGGAACGGGATGACCATGGGGATCATCGTTAATTCTCTGAAACAGAATCCGCCCTTTTCACCTGCCAAACACATGCCCACTTCTCCTCTCTGGGGATAATAAAAACTAACCAGCGAACTGACAGAGGGCCTGACCCTCCCATCCACATCGACCACACACACAAAAAAACCGTACCCTCCAGCTACTAATTATAATGCTAACTTGCAAAATTTCCCTGCCTTTTAAAACAATGGAAAAATGGTGGTGGGATGATACTTAGAAGAATGGCTTCTTGTCTGTCTCCACTAACAAAAATAGGCAACACCAAGTCAGCTACTCCTCAGCATAGTTATGTCCGTCGCAGCCTTCTTGGGTTTCAGGAGGCACATACAAACGTTATCAAAATTATGGTGAAACGCTGAAAACCCGCAAATGATTTTCAACGTACTGGTTAATTTGAAAACTCTCCAGCATACTTCTTGGAACAAGCCAGGTACCTCTGCCCACCCATAGAGGAGTATATAGAAACATGGTGGAATCCCAGCTGATGAAGCAAAGGATTCTTAAAGGAATGAGATGACCATGCGGATCCTGTTTAATTCTCTGAAACAGAATCCGCACTTTTCACCTGCCAAACACATGCCCACTACTCTTCTCTGGGGATAATAAAAACAAACCAGTGAATTGACAGATGGCCTGAACACCCATCCTGACCGACCCCACAAAAAAAAAAGTACCCTCCAGCTACTAATTATAATGCCAATTTGCAAAATTTCCCTGCATTTTTAAACAATGGAGAAATGATGGTGGGATGATACTTAGAAGAATGGCTTCTTGTCAGTCTCCACTGACAAAAACAGGCAACACCAAGTCAGCTACGCCACAGCATAGTTTTGTCCGTAGCAGTCATATTTGGTTTCAGTAGGCACATACACACGTTATCACAACTATGGCGAAACGCTGAAAACCTGCAAAGGATTTTCAACATACTGGTTAATTGAAAAGCTCTGAGGCATACTTCTTGGAACAAGCCAGTTACCTGTGCCCACGCATAGAGAAGTATATAGAACCATGGTGGATTCCCAGCTCATGAAGCAAAGGATCCTTAAGGAACGGGATTACCATGCGGATCCTGTTTAATTCTCTGAAACAGATCCGCAGTTTTCACCTGCCATACTACTACCCACTTCTCCTCTCTGGGGATAATAAAAACAAACCAGCGAACTGACAGAGGGCCTGACCTACACATCCACAACGACCCTACAGGAAAAAAAAAAAAAAAACACCGTAGCCTCCAGCTACTAATTATAATGCTAACTTGCAAAATTTTCCTGCATTTTGAAACAATGGAAAAATGGTGGTGGGATGATACTTAGAAGAATGACTTCTTGTCAGTCTCCACTAACAAAAATAGGCAACACCAAGTAAGCTACTCCTCAGCATAGTTATGTCCGTCGCAGCCTTCTTGGGTTTCAGGAGGCACAAACAAACATTATCACAATTATGGTGAAACGCTGAACACCTGCAAATAATTTTCAACGTAGTGGTTAATTGAAAAGCTCTGCGGTATACTTCTTGGAACAAGCCAGTTACCTGTTCCCACGCAAAGAGGAGTATATAGAACCATGGTGGATTTCCAGCTGATGAAGTAAAGGATTATTAAAGGAACGGGATGACCATGGGGATCATCGTTAATTCTCTGAAACAGAATCTGCCCTTTTCACCTGCCAAACACATGCCCACTTCTCCTCTCTGGGGATAATAAAAACTAACCAGCGAACTGACAGAGGGCCTGACCCTCCCATCCACATCGACCACACACACAAAAAAACCGTACCCTCCAGCTACTAATTATAATGCTAACTTGCAAAATTTCCCTGCCTTTTAAAACAATGGAAAAATGGTGGTGGGATGATACTTAGAAGAATGGCTTCTTGTCTGTCTCCACTAACAAAAATAGGCAACACCAAGTCAGCTACTCCTCAGCATAGTTATGTCCGTCGCAGCCTTCTTGGGTTTCAGGAGGCACATACAAATGTTATCAAAATTATGGTGAAACGCTGAAAACCCGCAAATGATTTTCAACGTACTGGTTAATTTGAAAACTCTCCAGCATACTTCTTGGAACAAGCCAGGTACCTCTGCCCACCCATAGAGGAGTATATAGAAACATGGTGGAATCCCAGCTGATGAAGCAAAGGATTCTTAAAGGAATGAGATGACCACGCGGATCCAATTTAATTCTCTGAAACAGAATCCGCACTTTTTACCTGCCAAACACATGCCCACTACTCTTCTCTGGGGATAATAAAAACAAACCAGCGATCTGACAGAGGGCCTGAACACCCATCCTGACCGACGCCACAAAAAAAAAAGTACCCTCCAGCTACTAATTATAATGCCAATTTGGAAAATTTCCCTGCATTTTTAAACAATGGAGAAATGATGGTGGGATGATACTTAGAAGAATGGCTTCTTGTCTGTCTCCACTAACAAAAATAGGCAACACCAAGTCAGCTACTCCTCAGCATAGTTATGTCCGTCGCAGCCATCTTGGGTTGCAGGAGGCACAAACAAACGTTATCACAATTATGGTGAAACGCTGAACACCTGCAAATAATTTTCAACATAGTGGTTAATTGAAAAGCTCTGCGGCATACTTCTTGGAACAAGCCAGTTACCTGTTCCCATGCAAAGAGGAGTATATAGAACCATGGTGGATTTCCAGCTGATGAAGTACAGGATTATTAAAGGAACGGGATGACCATGGGGATCATCGTTAATTCTCTGAAACAGAATCCGCCCTTTTCACCTGCCAAACACATGCCCACTTCTCCTCTCTGGGGATAATAAAAACTAACCAGCGAACTGACAGAGGGCCTGACCCCCACATCCACATCGACCACACACAAAAAAAACCGTACCCTCCAGCTACTAATTATAATGCTAATTTGCAACATTTCCCTGCATTTTAAATCAATGCAAAAATGGTGGTGGGATGATACTTAGAAGAATGGCTTCTTGTCAGTCTCCACTAACAAAAATAGGCAACACCAAGTCAGCTACTCCTCAGCATAGTTATGTCCGTCGCAGCCTTCTTGGGTTTCCGGAGGCACATACAAACGTTATCAAAATTATGGTGAAACGCTGAACACCTGCAAATAATTTTCAACGTAGTGGTTAATTGAAAACCTCTGCGGCATACTTCTTGGAACAAGCCAGGTACCTGTGCCCATGCATAGAGGAGTATATAGAAACATGGTGGAATCCCAGCTGATGAAGCAAAGGATTGTTAAAGGAATGAGATGACCATGCGGATCCTGTTTAATTCTCTGAAACAGAATCCGCCCTTTTCACCTGCCAAACACATGCCCACTTCTCCTCTCTGGGGATAATAAAAACAAACCAGTGAATTGACAGATGGCCTGACCAACCCATCCACTCTGACCCCACAAAAAAAAAAAACTACCCTCCAGCTACTAATTATAATGCTAACTTGCAAAATTTCCCTGCATTTTAAAACAATGGAAAAATGATGGTGGGATGATACTTAGAAGAATGGCTTCTTGTCAGTCTCCACTAATAAAAATAGGCAACACGAAGACAGCTACGCCTCAGCATACTTATGTCCTTGGCAGCCATATTGGGTTTCACGAGACACATACACACGTTATCACAATTATGGTGAAACGCTGAAAACCTGCAAAGGATTTTCAACATACTGGTTAATTGAAAAGCTCTGAGGCATACTTCTTGGAACAAGCCAGTTTCCTGTGCCCACGCATAGAGAAGTATATAGAACCATGGTGGATTCCCAGCTCATGAAGCAAAGGATTCTTAAAGGAACGGGATTACCATGCGGATCCTGTTTAATTCTCTGAAACAGATCCGCAGTTTTCACCTGCCATACTAATACCCACTTCTCCTCTCTGGGGATAATAAAAACAAACCAGCGAACTGACAGAGGGCCTGACCAACACATCCACACCGACCCCACAGGAAAAAAAAAAAAAAAACACTGTAGCCTCCAGCTACTAATTATAATGCTAACTTGCAAAATTATCCTGCATTTTTAAACAATGGAAAAATGATGGTGAGATGATACTTAGAAGAATGGATTCCTGTCAGTCTCCCCTAACAAAAATAGGCAAAACCAAGTCAGCTACGCCTCAGCATCGTTATGTTCGTGGCAGCCATCTTGGGTTTCAGGAGGCACAAACAAACGTTATCACAATTATGGTGAAACGCTGAACACCTGCAAATAATTTTCAACGTAGTGGTTAATTGAAAAGCTCTGCGGCATACTTCTTGGAACAAGCCAGTTACCTGTTCCCACACAAAGAGGAGTATATAGAACCATGGTGGATTTCCAGCTGATGAAGTAAAGGATTATTAAAGGAACGGGATGACCATGGGGATCATCGTTAATTCTCTGAAACAGAATCCGCACGTGTTCACCTTCCAAACACATGCCCACTTCTCCTCTCTGGGGATAATAAAAAATAACCAGCGAACTGACAGAGGGCCTGACCCCCCATCCACATCGACCACACACAAAAAAAAACCGTACCCTCCAGCTACTAATTATAATGCTAATTTGCAACATTTCACTGCATTTTAAATCAATGCAAAAATGGTGGTGGGATGATACTTAGAAGAATGGCTTCTTGTCAGTCTCCACTAACAAAAATAGGCAACACCAAGTCAGCTACTCCTCAGCATAGTTATGTCCGTCGCAGCCTTCTTGGGTTTCCGGAGGCACATGCAAACGTTATCAAAATTATGGTGAAACGCTGAACACCTGCAAATAATTTTCAACGTAGTGGTTAATTGAAAAGCTCTGCGGCATACTTCTTGGAACAAGCCAGGTACCTGTGCCCACGCATAGAGGAGTATATAGAAACATGGTGGAATCCCAGCTGATGAAGCAAAGGATTGTTAAAGGAATGAGATGACCATGCGGATCCTGTTTAATTCTCTGAAACAGAATCCGCCCTTTTCACCTGCCAAACACATGCCCACTTCTCCTCTCTGGGGATAATAAAAACAAACCAGGGAATTGAGAGATACCCTGACCAACCCATCCACTCTGACCCCACAAAAAAAAAAACTACCCTCCAGCTACTAATTATAATGCTAACTTGCAAAATTTCCCTGCATTTTAAAACAATGGAAAAATGGTGGTGGGATGATACTTAGAAGAATGAGTTCTTGTCAGTCTCCACTAACAAAAATAGGCAACACCAAGTCAGCTACTCCTCAGCATAGTTATGTCCATCGCAGCCTTCTTGGGTTTCAGGAGGCACATACAAACGTTATCAAAATTATGGTGAAACGCTGAAATCCTGCAAATAATTTTCAACGTAGTGGTTAATTGAAAAGCTCTGCGGCATACTTCTTGGAACAAGCCAGGTACCTGTGCCCACGCATAGAGGAGTATATAGAAACATGGTGGAATCCCAGCTGATGAAGCTAAGGATTCTTAAAGGAAAGAGATGACCATGCGGATCCTGTTTAATTCTCTGAAACAGTATCCGCACTTTTCACCTGCCAAACACATGCCCACTTCTCCTCTCTGGGGATAATAAAAACAAACCAGTGAATTGACAGATGGCCTGCCCAACCCATCCACACTGACCCCACACACACAAAAAAAAAGTACCCTCCAGCTACTAATTATAATGCTAACGTGCAAAATTTCCCTGCATTTTTAAACAATGGAAAACTGATGGTGGGATGATACTTAGAAGAATGGCTTCTTGTCAGTCTCCACTAATAAAAATAGGCAACACGAATACATCTACGCCTCAGCATACTTATGTCCTTGGCAGCCATATTGGGTTTCACGAGACACATACACACGTTATCACAATTATGGTGAAACGCTGAAAACCTGCAAAGGATTTTCAACATACTGGTTAATTGAAAAGCTCTGAGGCATACTTCTTGGAACAAGCCAGTTTCCTGTGCCCACGCATAGAGAAGTATATAGAACCATGGTGGATTCCCAGCTCATGAAGCAAAGGATTCTTAAAGGAACGGGATTACCATGCGGATCCTGTTTAATTCTCTGAAACAGATGCGCAGTTTTCACCTGCCATACTAATACCCACTTCTCCTCTGTGGGGATAATAAAAACAAACCAGCGAACTGACAGAGGGCCTGACCAACACATCCCCACCGACCCCACAGGAAAAAAAAAAAAAAACACCGTAGCCTCCAGCTACTAATTATAATGCTAACTTGCAAAATTATCCTGAATTTTTAAACAATGGAAAAATGATGGTGAGATGATACTTAGAAGAATGGATTCTTGTCAGTCTCCACTAACAAAAATAGGCAACACCAAGTCAGCTACGCCTCAGCATAGTTATGTTCTTGGCAGCCATCTTGGGTTTCAGGAGGCACAAACAAACATTATCACAATTATGGTGAAACGCTGAACACCTGCAAATAATTTTCAACGTACTGGTTAATTGAAAAGCTCTGCGGCATACTTCTTGGTACAAGCCAGTTACCTGTTCCCACGCAAAGAGGAGTATATAGAACCATGGTGAATTTCCAGCTGATGAAGTAAAGGATTATTAAAGGAATGGGATGACCATGGCGATCATCGTTAATTCTCTGAAACAGAATCTGCCCTTTTCACCTGCCAAACACATGCCCACTTCTCCTCTCTGGGGATAATAAAAACTAACCAGCGAACTGACAGAGGGCCTCACCCCCCCATCCTCATCGACCACACACAAAAAAAAAACCGTACCCTCCAGCTACTAATTATGATGCTAACTTGCAAAATTTCCCGGCATTTTAAAACAATGGAAAAATGGTGGTGGGATGATACTTAGAAGAATGGCTTCTTGTCAGTCTCCACTAACAAAAATAGGCAACATCAAGTCAGCTACTCCTCAGCATAGTTATGTCCGTCGCAGTCTTCTTGGGTTTCAGGAGGCACATACAAACGTTATCAAAATTATGATGAAACACTGAAAACCTGCAAATAATTTTCAACGTAGTGGTTAATTGAAAAGCTCTGCGGCATACTTCTTGGAACAAGCCAGTTACCTGTTCCCACGCAAAGAGGAGTATATAGAACCATGGTGGATTTCCAGCTGATCAAGTAAAGGATTATTAAAGGAACGGGATGACTATGGGGATCATCGTTAATTCTCTGAAACAGAATCCGCCCTTTTCACCTGCCAAACACATGCCCACTTCTCCTCTCTGGCGATAATAAAAACTAACCAGCGATGTGACAGAGGGCCTGACCCCCCCATCCACACCGACCCCACAGGAAAAAAAAAAAAAAAAACACCGTAGCCTCCAGCTACTAATTATAATGCTAACTTGCAAAATTTCCCTGCATTTTAAAACAATGGAAAAATGGTGGTGGGATGATACTTGGAAGAATGGCTTCTTGTCAGTCTCCACTAACAAAAATAGGCAACACGAAGTCAGCTACGCCTCAGCATACTTATGTCCTTGGAAGCCATATTGGGTTTCAGGAGACACATACACACGTTATCACAATTATGGTGAAACGCTGAAAACCTGCAAAGGATTTTCAACATACTGGTTAATTGAAAAGCTCTGAGGCATACTTCTTGGAACAAGCCAGTTTCCTGTGCCCACGCATAGAGAAGTATATAGAACCATGGTGGATTCCCAGCTCATGAAGCAAAGGATTCTTAAAGGAACGGGATTACCATGCGGATCCTGTTTAATTCTCTGAAACAGATCCGCAGTTTTCACCTGCCATACTAATAGCCACTTCTCCTCTGTGGGGATAATATAAGCAAACCAGCGAACTGACAGAGGGCCTGACCAACACATCCCCACCGACCCCACAGGAAAAAAAAAAAAAAAACACCGTAGCCTCCAGCTACTAATTATAATGCTAACTTGCAAAATTATCCTGCATTTTTAAACAATGGAAAAATGATGCTGAGATGATACTTAGAAGAATGGATTCTTGTCAGTCTCCACTAACAAAAATAGGCAACACCAAGTCAGCTACGCCTCAGCATAGTTATGTTCGTGGCAGCCATCTTGGGTTTCAGGAGGCACAAACAAACGTTATCACAATTATGGTGAAACGCTGAACACCTGCAAATAATTTTCAACGTAGTGGTTAATTGAAAAGCTCTGCGGCATACTTCTTGGAACAAGCCAGTTACCTGTTCCCACGCAAAGAGGATTATATAGAACCATGGTGGATTTCCAGCTGATGAAGTAAAGGATTATTAAAGGAACGGGATGACCATGGGATCATCGTTAATTCTCTGAAACAGAATCCGCCCTTTTCACCTGCCAAACACATGCCCACTTCTCCTCTCTGGGGATAATAAAAACTAACCAGCGAACTGACAGAGGCCCTGACCCCCCATCCACATCGACCACACACAAAAAAAAAACTACCCTCCAGCTACTAATTATAATGCTAACTTGCAAAATTTCCCTGCATTTTAAAACAATGG
Source organism: Eulemur rufifrons (assembly GCF_041146395.1). Lineage (NCBI taxonomy): Eukaryota > Metazoa > Chordata > Mammalia > Primates > Lemuridae > Eulemur > Eulemur rufifrons. Next base: position 2,559,103 of record NW_027182817.1, read on the forward strand.
AAAAATGGTGGTGGGATGATACTTAGAAGAATGGCTTCTTGTCTGTCTCCACTAACAAAAATAGGCAACACCAAGTCAGCTACTCCTCAGCATAGTTATGTCCGTCGCAGCCTTCTTGGGTTTCAGGAGGCACATACAAACGTTATCAAAATTATGGTGAAACGCTGAAAACCTGCAAATAATTTTCAACGTACTGGTTAATTTGAAAACTCTCCAGCATACTTCTTGGAACAAGCCAGGTACCTGTGCCCACGCATAGAGGAGTATATAGAAACATGGTGGAATCCCAGTTGATGAAGCAAAGGATTCTTAAAGGAACGGTATTACCATGCGGTTCCTGTTTAATTCTCTGAAACAGAATGCGCACTTTTCACCTGCCAAACACATGCCCACTTTTCCTCTCTGGGGATAGTAAAAACAAACCAGCGATCTGACAGATGGCCTGACCAACCCATCCACACTGACCCCACAAAAAAAAAAAAAAGTACCCTCCAGCTACTTATTATAATGCTAACTTGCAAAATTTCCCTGCATTTTTAAACAATGGAAAAATGGTGGTGGGATGCTTCTTAGAAGAATGGCTTCTTGTCAGTCTCCACTAACAAAAATAGACAACACTAAGTCAGCTACGCCTCAGCATACTTATGTCCTTGGCAGCCATATTGGGTTTCAGGAGACACATACACACGTTATCACAATTATGGTGAAACGCTGAAAACCTGCAAAGGATTTTCAACATACTGGTTAATTGAAAAGCTCTAAGGCATACTTCTTGGAACAAGCCAGTTTCCTGTGCCCACGCATAGAGAAGTATATAGAACCATGGTGGATTCCCAGCTCATGAAGCAAAGGATTCTTAAAGGAACGGGAGTGCCATGCGGATCCTGTTTAATTCTCTGAAACAGATCCGCAGTTTTCACCTGCCATACTAATACCCACTTCTCCTCTCTGGGGATAATAAAAAAAAACCAGCGAACTGACAGAGGGCCTGACCAACACATCCACACTGACCCCACAAGAAAAAAAAAAAAAACACCGTAGCCTCCAGCTACTAATTATAATGCTAACTTGCAAAATTTTCCTGCATTTTTAAACAATGGAAAAATGATGGTGAGATGAAACTTAGAAGAATGGATTCTTGTCAGTCTCCACTAACAAAAATAGGCAACACCAAGTCAGCTACGCCGCAGCATTGTTATTTTCGTGGCAGCCATCTTGGGTTTCAGGAGGCAAAAACAAACGTTATCACAATTATGGTGAAACGCTGAACACCTGGAAATAATTTTCAACGTACTGGATAAATGAAAAGCTCTGCGGCATACTTCTTGGAACAGGCCAGTTACCTGTTCCCACGCAAAGAGGAGTATATAGAACCATGGTGGATTTCCAGCTGATGAAGTTAAGGATTATTAAAGGAACGGGATGACCATGGGGATCATCGTTAATTCTCTGAAACAGAATCCGCCCTTTTCACCTGCCAAACACATGCCCACTTCTCCTCTCTGGGGATAATAAAAACTAACCAGCGAACTGACAGAGGGCCTGACCCCCCCCATCCACATCGACCACACACAAAAAAAAAACCGTACCCTCCAGCTACTAATTATAATGCTAACTTGCAAAATTTCCCTGCCTTTTAAAACAATGGAAAAATGGTGGTGGGATGATACTTAGAAGAATGGCTTCTTGTCTGTCTCCACTAACAAAAATAGGCAACACCAAGTCAGCTACTCCTCAGCATAGTTATGTCCGTCGCAGCCTTCTTGGGTTTCAGGAGGCACATACAAACGTTATCAAAATTATGGTGAAACACTGAAAACCTGCAAATAATTTTCAACGTAGTGGTTAATTGAAAAGCTCTGCGGCATACTTCTTGCAACGAGCCAGATACCTGTGCCCACGCATAGAGGAATATATAGAAACATGGTGGAATCCCAGCTGATGAAGCAAAGGATTCTTAAAGGAATGAGATGACCATGCGGATCCTGTTTAATTCTCTGAAACAGAATGCGCACTTTTCCCCTGCCAAACACATGCCCACTTTTCCTCTCTGGGGATAGTAAAAACAAACCAGCGATCTGACAGATGGCCTGACCAACCCATCCACACTCACCCCACAAAAAAAAAAAAAAGTACCCTCCAGCTACTAATTATAATGCTAACTTGCAAAATTTCCCTGCATTTTTAAACAATGGAAAAATGGTGGTGGGATGCTTCTTAGAAGAATGGCTTCTTGTCAGTCTCCACTAACAAAAATAGGCAACACGAAGTCAGCTACTCCTCAGCATAGTTATGTCCGTCGCAGCCTTCTTGGGTTTCAGGAGGCACATACAAACGTTATGAAAATTATGGTGAAATGCTGAAAACATGCAAATAACTTTGAACGTACTGGTTAATTTGAAAACTCTCCAGCATACTTCTTGGAACAAGCCAGGTACCTGTGCCCACGCATAGAGGAGTATATAGAAACATGGTGGAATCCCAGCTGATGAAGCAAAGGATTCTTAAAGGAATGAGATGACCATGCGGATCCTGTTTAATTCTCTGAAACAGAATCCGCACTTTTCACCTGCCAAACACATGCCCATTACTCTTCTCTGGGGATAATAAAAACAAACCAGCAATCTGAGAGAGGGCCGGAACACCCATCCTGACCGACCCCACAAAAAAAAAAAGTACCCTCCAGCTACTAATTATAATGCCAAATTGCAAAATTTCCCTGCATTTTTAAACAATGGAGAAATGATGGTGGGATGATACTTAGAAGAATGGCTTCTTGTCAGTCTCCACTGACAAAAATAGGCAACACCAAGTCAGCTACGCCTCAGCATAGTTATGTCCGTAGCAGCCATATTTGGTTTCTGTAGGCACATACACACGTTATCACAATTATGGTGAAATGCTGAAAACCTGCAAAGGATTTTCAACATACTGGTTAATTGAAAAGCTCTGAGGCATACTTCTTGGAACAAGCCAGTTTCCTGTGCCCACGCATAGAGAAGTATATAGAACCATGGTGGATTCCCAGCTCATGAAGCAAAGGATTCTTAAAGGAAGGGGAGTACCATGCGGATCCTGTTTAATTCTCTGAAACAGATCCGCAGTTTTCACCTGCCATACTAATACCCACTTCTCCTCTCTGGGGATAATAAAAACAAACCAGCGAACTGACAGAGGGCCTGACCAACACATCCACACCCACCCCACAGGAAAAAAAAACACCATAGCATCCAGCTACTAATTATATTGCTAACTTGCAAAATTTTCCTGCATTTTTAAACAATGGAAAAATGATGGTGAGATGAAACTTAGAAGAATGGATTCTTGTCAGTCTCCACTAACAAAAATAGGCAACACCAAGTCAGCTACGCCGCAGCATTGTTATTTTCGTGGCAGCCATCTTGGGTTTCAGGAGGCACAAACAAACGTTATCACAATTATGGTGAAACGCTGAACACCTGGAAATAATTTTCAACGTAGTGGTTAATTGAAAAGCTCTGCGGCATACTTCTTGGAACAAGCCAGTTACCTGTTCCCATGCAAAGAGGAGTATATAGAACTATGGTGGATTTCCAGCTGATGAAGTAAAGGATTATTAAAGGAACGGGATGACCATGGGGATCATCGTTAATTCTCTGAAACAGAATCTGCCATTTTCACCTGCCAAACACATGCCCACTTCTCCTCTCTGGGGATAATAAAAACTAATCAGCGAACTGACAGAGGGCCTGACCAACACATCCACACCGACCCGACAGGAAAAAAAAAAAAAACACCGTAGCCTCCAGCTACTAATTATAATGCTAACTTGCAAAATTTTCCTGCATTTTTAAACAATGGAAAAATGGTGGTGGGAATATACTTAGAAGAATGGCTTCTTGTCAGTCTCCACTAACAGAAATAGGCAAAACCAAGTCAGCTACTCCTCAGCATAGTTATGACTGCCGCAGCCTTCTTGGGTTTCAGGAGGCACAAACAAACGTTATCACAATTATGGTGAAACGCTGAACACCTGCAAATAATTTTGAACGTAGTGGTTAATTGAAAAGCTCTGCGGCATACTTCTTGGAACAAGCCACTTACCTGTTCCCACGCAAAGGGCAGTATATAGAACCATGGTGGATTTCTAGCTGAAGAAGTAAAGGATTATTAAAGGAACGGGATGACCATGGGGATCATCGTTAATTCTCTGAAACAGAATCCGCCCTTTTCTCCTGCCAAACACATGCCCACTTCTCCTCTCTGGTTATAATAAAAACTAACCAGCGAACTGACAGAGGGCCTGACACCCCCATCCACATCGCCCACACACAAATAAAACCGTACCCTCCAGCTACTAATTATAATGCTAACTTGCAAAATTTCCCTGCATTTTAAAACAATGGAAAAATGGTGGTGGGATGATACTTAGAAGAATGGCTTCTTGTCAGTCTCCACTAACAAAAATAGGCAACACCAAGTCAGCTACTCCTCAGCATAGTTATGTCGTCGCAGCCTTCTTGGGTTTCAGGAGGCACATACAAACGTTATCAAAATTATGGTGAAACGCTGAAAACCTGCAAATAATTTTCAACGTAGTGGTTAATTGAAAACCTCTGCGGCATACTTCTTGGAACAAGCCAGGTACCTGTGCCCACGCATAGAGGAGTATATAGAAACATGGTGCAATCCCAGCTGATGAAGCAAAGGATTCTTAAAGGAATGAGATGACCATGCGGATCCTGTTTAATTCTCTGAAACAGAATCCGCACTTTTCACCTGCCAAACACATGCCCACTTCTCCTCTCTGGGGATAATAAAAACAAACCAGTGAATTGACAGATGGCCTGACCAACCCATCCACACCGACCCCACAAGAAAAAAAAAAAAAAAAAACACCGTAGCCTCCAGCTACTAATTATAATGCTAACTTGCAAAATTTCCCTGCATTTTTAAACAATGGAAAAATGATGGTGAAATGATACTTAGAAGAATGGATTCTTGTCAGTCTCCACTAACAAAAATAGGCAAAACCAAGTCAGCCACGCCTCAGCATCGTTATGTTCGTGGCAGCCATCTTGGGTTTCAGGAGGCACAAAAAAACGTTATCACAATTATGGTGAAACGCTGAACACCTGCAAATAATTTTCAACGTACTGGTTAATTGAAAAGCTCTGCGGCATACTTCTTGGAACAACCCAGTTACCTGTTCCCACCAAAGAGGAGTATATAGAACCATGGTGGATTTCCAGCTGATGAAGTAAAGGATTATTAAAGGAATGGGATGACCATGGGGATCATCGTTAATTCTCTGAAACAGAATCCGCCCTTTTCACCTGCCAAACACATGCCCACTTCTCCTCTCTGGGGATAATAAAAACTAACCAGCGAACTGACAGAGGGCCTGACCCCCCCATCCACATCGACCACACACAAAAAAAAAACCGTACCCTCCAGCTACTAATTATAATGCTAACTTGCAAAATTTCCCTGCATTTTAAAACAATGGAAAAATGGTGGTGGGATGATACTTAGAAGAATGTCTTCTTGTCAGTCTCCACTAACAAAAATAGGCAACACCAAGTCAGCTACTCCTCAGCATAGTTATGTCCGTAGCAGCCATATTTGGTTTCAGGAGACACATACACACGTTATCACAATTATGGTGAAACGCTGAAAACCTGCAAAGGATTTTCAACATACTGGTTAATTGAAAAGCTCTGAGGCATACTTCTTGGAACAAGCCAGTTGCCTGTGCCCACGCATAGAGAAGTATATAGCATCATGGTGGATTCCCAGCTCATGAAGCAAAGGATTCTTAAAGGAACGGGATTACCATGCGGATCCTGTTTAATTCTCTGAAACAGATGCGCAGTTTTCACCTGCCATACTAATACAACACTCCTCCTCTGTGGGGATAATAAAAACAAACCAGCGAACTGACAGAGGGCCTGACCAACACATCCACATCGACCCCATAGGAAAAAAAAAAAAAACACCGTAGCCTCCAGCTACTAATTATAATGCTAACTTGCAAAATTTCCCTGCATTTTAAAACAATGGAAAAATGGTGGTGTGATGATACTTAGAAGAATGGCTTCTTGTCAATCTCCACTAACAAAAATAGGCAACACCAAGTCAGCTACTCCTCAGCATAGTTATGTCCGTCGCAGCCTTTCTGGGTTTCAGGAGGCACAAACAAACGTTATCACAATTATGGTGAAACGCTGAACACCTGCAAAAAATTTTCAACGTACTGGCTAATTGAAAAGCTCTGCGGCATACTTCTTGGAACAAGCCAGTTACCTGTTCCCACGCAAAGAGGAGTATATAGAACCATGGTGGATTTCCAGCTGAAGAAGTAAAGGATTATTAAAGGAACGGGATGACCATGGGGATCATCGATAATTCTCTGAAACAGAATCCGCCCTTTTCACCTGCCAAACACATGCCCACTTCTACTCTCTGGGGATATTAAAAACTAACCAGTGAACTGACAGAGGGCCTGACCCACCCATCCACATCGACCACACACACAAAAAAACCGTACCCTCCAGCTACTAATTATAATGCTAACTTGCAAAATTTCCCTGCATTTGAAAACAATGGAAAAATGGTGGTGGGATGATACTTAGAAGAATGGCTTCTTGTCAGTCTCCACTAACAAAAATAGGCAACACCAAGTCAGCTACTCCTCAGCATAGTTATGTCTGTCGCAGCCTTCTTGGGTTTCAGGAGGCACATACAAACGTTATCAAAATTATGGTGAAACGCTGAAAACCTGCAAATAATTTTCAACGTACTGGTTAATTTGAAAACTCTCCAGCATACTTCTTGGAACAAGCCAGGTACCTGTGCCCACGCCTAGAGGAGTATATAGAAACATGGTGGAATCCCAGCTGATGAAGCAAAGGATTCTTAAAGGAATGAGATGACCATGCGGATCCTGTTTAATTCTCTGAAACAGAATCCGCACTTTTCACCTGCCAAGCACATGCCCATTCCTCTTCTCTGGGGATAATAAAAACAAACCAGCGATCTGACAGAGGGCCTGAACACCCATCCTGACCGACCCCACAAAAAAAAAAGTACCCTCCAGCTACTAATTATAATGCCAATTTTCAAATTTTCCCTGCATTTTTAAACAATGGAGAAATGATGGTGGGATGATACTTAGAAGAATGGCTTCTTGTCAGTCTCCACTGACAAAAATAGGCAACACCAAGTCAGCTACGCCTCAGCATAGTTATGTCCGTAGCAGCCATATTTGGTTTCAGGAGACACATACACACGTTATCACAATTATGGAGAAACGCTGAAAACCTGCAAAGGATTTTCAACATACTGGTTAATTGAAAAGCTCTGAGGCATACTTCTTGGAACAAGCCAGTTTCCTGTGCCCACGCATAGAGAAGTATATAGAATCATGGTGGATTCCCAGCTCATGAAGCAGAGGATTCTTAAAGGAACGGGATTACCATGCGGATCCTGTTTAATTCTCTGAAACAGATCCGCAGTTTTCACCTGCCATACTAATACCCACTTCTCCTCTCTGGGGATAATAAAAACAAACCAGCGAACTGACAGAGGGCCTGACCAACACATCCACACCGACCCCACAGGAAAAAAAAAAAAAAACACCGTAGCCTCCAGCTACTAATTATAATGCTAACTTGCAAAATTTTCCTGCATTTTTAAACAATGGAAAAATGATGGTGAGATGATACTTAGAAGAATGGATTCTTGTCAGTCTCCACTAACAAAAATAGGCAAAACCAAGTCAGCTACGCCTCAGCATCGTTATGTCCGTCGCAGCCTTCTTGGGTTTCAGGAGGCACAAACAAACGTTATCACAATTATGGTGAAACGCTGAACACCTGCAAATAATTTTCAACGTACTGGTTAATTGAAAAGCTCTGCGGCATACTTCTTGGAACAAGCCAGTTACCTGTTCCCATGCAAAGAGGAGTATATAGAACCATGGTGGATATCCAGCTGATGAAGTAAAGGATTATTAAAGGAACGGAATGACCATGGGATCAACGTTAATTCTCTGAAACAGAATCCGCCCTTTTCTCCTGCCAAACTCATGCCCACTTCTCCTCTCTGGTTATAATAAAAACTAACCAGCGAACTGACAGAGGGCCTGACCCCCCATCCACATCGCCCACACACAAAAAAAAACCGTACCCTCCAGCTACTAATTATAATGCTAACTTGCAAAATTTCCCTGCATTTTAAAACAATGGAAAAATGGTGGTGGGATGATACTTAGAAGAATGGCTTCTTGTCAGTCTCCACTAACAAAAATAGGCAACACCAAGTCAGCTACTCCTCAGCATAGTTATGTCCGTCGCAGCCTTCTTGGGTTTCAGGAGGCACATACAAAAGTTATCACAATTATGGTGAAACCCTGAAAACCTGCAAATAATTTTCAACGTACTGGTTAATTTGAAAACTCTCCAGCATACTTCTTGGAACAAGCCAGGTACCTGTGCCCACGCATAGAGGAGTATATAGAAACATGTTGGAATCCCAGCTGATGAAGCAAAGGATTCTTAAAGGAATGAGATGACCATGCGGATCCTGTTTAATTCTCTGAAACAGAATCCGCACTTTTCACCTGCCAAACACATGCCCACTACTCTTCTCTGGGGATAATAAAAACAAACCAGCAATCTGACAGAGGTCCTGAATGCGGGGAGTTAGCTACGCTCCCCGCAAAGAGGTCCTTTTCTCTTTGTTCTGATCAGATCTCTAAGTTGACTACGCCAGTTTGCAGGGAGTTAGCTACGCTCCCTGCAAAGTGGTTTTTTCTTCCGATCAGGTCTCTCAGGCAGGGGTCATCGCAAAGGATGAAAAATATAGTAGGAAACAGAAATAAAAATATAAAGTAATGGCAATAATAATACACAGAGCCAAAGATATAGTTTATAAAGTGAAAGTTTATGAAAATAGATAAAGAAGGGTATCCGGATGGAAATATTTTACCCGCATCAAATATTTCCCCGACTGAAACTCCACACAGGTATTATATAGGGTACATACAGGCTCTGGTTGCCAAGCGCAACGGGATTTTGATACTAACAGGCAGTTTGCTTTAGGGTCAAAGTCTCCTAAAAGTCTACTACAGATCCTTTAACTAACTCTAACTAGGGGAACAATGGGTTATAAAATCTTCTTGGGGCAAACTTCTAAGTTTTATGATAAGGCTATTACTTTAGCAACAAACAGAGACATCTTGGCTCTGGTGATTGTGTTCTTGGAGACAGAGATGATCCCAGAAGTCAACATGGGCTGTGCTTAGTGTTAATTACTTGAACCGCATGGTTCCATCTGGGCCCGGCTTGGGCATTAGCATATCTATCTGATTAGCTCTCATCTCCGGGGGTCCACCTGTCAGCAGCACCAGCAACCTTTGGTGCTAAGGGAGGCCTGCCTTGTCTTTCAAAACAGGTGAGAACCAAAGGCCCAGTTTACAGCTGTCTCCTTGAGATGCAGCTTCTACTGACCAGCAAGACGCCCTCCTGAGACGAGGCAGCTTTTGAACTAACACATTTATCTTTTCCTTAAGGCAAAGCCTTATTTGACTTCTGAAATCAAATCTTGTCTCCAGAAATACAGGGGGCATTTCTACAACTCAGTATTCTTAGGCTCAACATCTCCCCCTTTTTTATTTTTTGAAGAAAGTTGATGGAGTTGGACAGCCATCACAGCGAGGAGTTGGTCTCTGGATTCTTGTCTGCTTCGGAGTTTTCTCCAGAGTATAAATAAACACAAGCAAAGGATTAAAATAATGCTAAAAGTTACAATAGTGGAACTCCCATAGATCTTAAGATGATAAAGTGGATCAGCTGACTCCAAACCAGAAGAGATGTCATCAATAATGTCAGCTTCAGAGAGCAATTTAAGTTTGTGACTGAAGGTACTTAATATTTCTTGTTGTAAATTTTTAATCTCTTCAGTCAGATTTCCTTGATTAAGTAGATGTTTTTTGATGTTTTCCCAAGGAAACCGAGTTTGATTATATATATGAGGTGTAACACAAAATTGAGTGATATTCCAATCACAACGAAGTCTAAGTTGCTTTTGTAGACTTATAACCTGGTCTCCCAACAAGGTGACTGCTTGCTGTAAGTCAGCCACTTGAGTAGCTAATTTAGAGTCAATTTGATTTTGTGTAGACCATAATTGATTTGAATCATGGTGCCAGTTTTGAACAAATTCAGTGGTCTGAACGGTCTGATGTGGAGCCACACCTGCGGTGGCCGCAGAAGCAGTGACAGCAATGATTCCCAAAATAGCTGCTATTAAGAGACCAATAAATCTTTTTGTACGTTTAAGAATGTGGTTAAGTAGTTTATCCAAAAGGAACATTGCTGGTGTTTCTTGCCAGACTCTATTCATTTTAACAGGTAACCACAGTCCTGTTCTGGCTTTGAAAATATAAAGTGTTTCTTTATAAGGGTTGAACTTTATAGAATTCTTAATACAGGTATAATAAGAACAGTTGTCACAGGTCACTAGGAAAGAAGGTTCTTTATAAACAGCATGTCCAATCATAAATAAGTAAGGCAGTCTAACACAAACTTGAATATAATGAGTAGAATTTAAATTAAAAGTCCATTCTCGGCTATTGTTTGTATCCAGTGTGTGTGCTAATCCAGGCCTGCAAAGGGTGCAAAGCAGCTGATATTTTCCACAATTGATCATGAATAGGGCCATCTAAAATATGAGGAGCTGGAGAGCTCATACCATCATTGAGCCATGTAATATGACTTTTAAGGTCAGTGTCTTTTACAGACATCGAGGTGGCAGTTTTATTCCAATGAAGCTTTTTAAAATTGTGAGAGGAGGCAGGATGTCCATAGGGACTCCAGTCTAGGACAACACCATAAGATGTGGACCCAGCAAGAATGCGCCCCGTGTGAGCTCTATAATTGTCCCATTGTACCCAAGTTTTAGGATCAGAAATTATTACTTTCTTACAAAGGGGTATATCTGTGGGTGCAATTTTAGAATGCCCAATAGTGATGTGTCTGGTTGCCAGACACTCTTACCACCATGCTCACCACGCAGATCATGGCAAGAAAAAGATTTACAGACGTTTTAGGTACAAATGTCCGGTTCAATATCTTGTCTGCTTCTTTGTATGTTCTCTTCAGCTGTCCCCACGTCATGGTCTGTGCCTGACGTGTCTTCTGCTTTTTCCCCTTGAGTTTCCACTCTGGGTTTGATTCTTCTGCTTGGAATCCAGACTGTTGGTCTGTCATCTGTCAAAACACAAGCAAAAACTCTCCCCCACACCTTTGCCCATCCTTTTTTCCATTTATTTTCTACATTATCTTTCCACCAGATAGGCTGGTGAGGGAAAGAGTCTGATTGTGGACTCCCATTCCAATGCTTTTCTATTGCTGTTAATTTATCTTCCTTATGAATATTAAAAAAATTTTAGGTAAATAAGGCTTGATTTATTCTGTCTTTGGGAGACTGTCTACCTCCCCCTTTTTGTTTTAATAACATGTTTTTTAAAGTTTGATGTGTACGTTCTATAATACCTTGTCCTTGAGGATTATAAGGAATGCCAGTAATGTGCTTGATGTCTCATTTAATATAAAAAGCTGCAAAAGAATGACTAGTGTAAGCAGGGCCATTGTCAGTTTTAATGGTGGCTGGGACTCCCATTTATACAAAACAGGAGTGTAAACGTGAAAGTACGTGTCTAACAGTTTCTCCAGAGGATGGAGTAGCCATAATAAGACTGGAATAAGTATCTACAGTAACACGTACAATACCTAACTTGCCAAATTTAGGAATATGAGTAACATCCATTTGCCATAATTCATTTGGCGAGAGACCTCGAGGATTAAGTCCTGCAGAAAATTTAAGCTGATTAATTAATTGACAAGTGGGACAATGAGAAACAATACGTTTGGCTTGATTATTAATTGTATAATTATATTGATTATTTTTAAATCAGTTAACATTTGCCATTTGCCAGATTTCTTTTTAATAACAAATATAGGAGAATTCCACGGACTGGTGGACTCCTCTATATGTCCTGCTTGTAATTGTTCTTCTCCTAATATTTGAAGAGCACCCAATTTTTCTTGGTTTAGTGGCCACTGCTCTGTCCATATAGGCTTTTGTGATATCCAATTTAAAGCCAGAGCATAATGGTGCTTTTCAGCAGCAGTGGCCGCTATCCAAAATTTGGATAGCATAAACCATGCCGAGAAGTATGTGCCTTTGGTGCCTCGAAAGTCTTAGCCCCTTGGCTCCTTTTACCCAAACCAAAACAAGGGTTATAATTCATATTTAACATAATCTGTTTAGCAGGAGCAGATGTATTAGGTATATTGATGTATGCTCCCCATTGCTGTAACAAATCTCTTCCCCACAAATTAATAGTGATGTTAGCCACGTAAGGTTTTAAAGTGGCTGTCTGTCCATCAGGACCTGAACAATTTAAAATTTGTCGACTTTGAAATATGTCAGTCATCGTTCCTATTCCGGTAAGAACAGTAGGAACTTCTTGTAAAGGCCAAGCCTTTGGCCAAAAACTTTTAGAAATAATTGTAACATCAGCCCCAGTATCTACAAGTCCAACAAAAGATTTGCCATTTAACTTAATCTCTAATTGAGGTCTCTGGTCATTAATTAAAGCTTGCCAATACACTTTAGTTCCAGTGCTCCCAAAACCTCCTTGCCTTAGAACTTCTGTATATAAGGTAACAATAGAAGTTGTGCAATACGGTCTCTAGCCTGAATAAGATAATCAAAATTGGAACTCATCATTAACTGAAATTTTTCCTGAGTAATCTGAATCAACTATACCCAAATGTACTGAAATCCCTTTTAAGGTAAGAGAGCTCCGGTCAGTGATAAAAGCTCCGGAAAGTTGTTTATAATTTTTTTTTTTTTCCAAAATGTCCTTTACGGACGTAATCGAGACATTTTACGACAGTTTTTTGCTTTCTGGGAATGCCTTTCCCACTGCTAGCCTCAGCCAACATTTGTATTTTAAAAGCCTCTGATTTAACTTTTCGGCGAAACCCTTTTTTTTTTTTTGAGCGGCAGATGTAAAAGCTGCTAACATTTTGAATTAGTATTATTAAAAGCCAATATATGTAATATTAAATTTTTTAAGTCAGGTGGACTAACCGTTTTTTGCACATCTTGTAATCTAGTGATAAAATCTACATAAGTTTCATTAACATTTTCTTTAACATCTTACACAAGAAAACACAGACTGTTTAGGAGAAGCTATCTTCTCTTATGTTCTAATACAGCACTGTTGAATTTGAGCAATAACCTGATCATCTTTTCTAAGATCTTAGTTTGTTCTTTAAAAGTTTTTTTTTTTTTTTAACAGCCTCTCTCAACGGTGGATCATGCTTCAGGGAATCATTTGCATTAGAGAGTAGTGGTTCCCAAGCTTAAAGCGGCTGACTTGAGCCGCGCAGAGAGCTCTTAAAGTGAAAGTTCTCCTTTAGAATTCTTTCTTTTTCTCTTTTCTATATTTTCTATAGACCCGAGAAGAGGGTCGGTACCTACTTTTATTGGCTTTGTCTTATCCTGGCCCAATGCAGACGGAAGGTCCCAATTGACCTTCTCTTTTGTGCTAAAAACAGGCTCCAGATCTTTTACTAAGCTTATTTTAGGACGGATATCCTCCGTCTCGCTAAAAGAGAATTCTGAGTTAGAATGAAACAGCTGTAGAGCTTGAGAAATTAAAGAGCAGAGCTTATAAATACATAGAGAAATTTAATTTATTTATTTATTTATTTATTTTTGGAGCGCTTTTCATAATGTTTTCAGTGCCAACTACTTTTGCTGCAGCTTGAACTCACCCGGAGGTGGGAACCAATCACAGTGCTTGGAAATTAAATTAACAATTTCTCGAGATTTTTCTTTTTGGCAATTACTCTAGTACTCTTTAATAAGCTCTCAACAATTCCACATACTCAGAAAAGATAGTCTTCCTCATTATTTTAATCCGGACAGAATAATAATTTACTTTGCCCTGGAGATGTTCACTTACCTCTCACTAGGTAAGACGCGCGCGCGACTTTCAATCCACTCCAGGTCCCTTGCGATGCAATTCGGGAACTCTTCGCTCGAGCAAACCCTTTTGCCTTCAAGACCCTATCGGAGTGTCCTGCCGACTACGCCAGTTTGCGGGGAGTTAGCTACGCTCCCCGCAAAGAGGTAATTTTTTTTTTTTTTTTTTGTTTATAAAGTGAAAGTTTATGAAAATAGATAAAGGAGGGTATCCGGATGGAAATATTTTACCCGCATCAAATATTTCCCCGACTGAAACTCCACACAGGTATTATATAGGGTACATACAGGCTCCGGTTGCCAAGCGCAACGGGATTTTGATACTAACAGGCAGTTTGCTTTAGGGTCAAAGTCTCCTAAAAGTCTACTACAGATCCTTTAACTAACTCTAACTAGGGGAACAATGGGTTATAAAATCTTCTTGGGGCAAACTTCTAAGTTTTATGATAAGGCTATTACTTTAGCAACAAACAGAGACACCTTGGCTCTGGTGATTGTGTTCTTGGAGACAGAGATGATCCCAGAAGTCAACATGGGCTGTGCTTTGTGTTAATTACTTGAACCGCATGGTTCCATCTGGGCCCGGCTTGGGCATTAGCATATCTATCTGATTAGCTCTCATCTCCGGGGGTCCACCTGTCAGCAGCACCAGCAACCTTTGGTCCTAAGGGAGGCCTGCCTTGTCTTTCAAAACAGGTGAGAACCAAAGGCCCAGTTTACAGCTGTCTCCTTGAGATGCAGCTTCTACTGACCAGCAAGACGCCCTCCTGAGACGAGGCAGCTTTTGAACTAACACATTTATCTTTTCCTTAAGGCAAAGCCTTATTTGACTTCTGAAATCAAATCTTGTCTCCAGAAATACAGGGGGCATTTCTACAACTCAGTATTCTTAGGCTGAACACCTGAACACCCATCCTGACCGACCCCACAAAAAAAAGTACCCTCCAGCTACTAATTATAATGCCAATTTGCAAAATTTCCCTGCATTTTTAAACAATGGAGAAATGATGGTGGGATGATACTTAGAAGAATGGCTTCTTGTCAGTCTCCACTGACAAAAATAGGCAACACCAAGTCAGCTACTCCTCAGCATAGTTATGTCCATAGCAGCCATATTTGGTTTCAGTAGGCACATACACACGTTATCACAATTATGGTGAAACGCTGAAAACCTGCAAAGGATTTTCAACATACTGGTTAATTGAAAAGCTCTGAGGCATACTGCTTGGAACAAGCCAGTTTCCTGTGCCCACGCATAGAGAAGTATATAGAACCATGGTGGATTCCCAGCTCATGAAGCAAAGGATTCTTAAAGGAACGGGATTACCATGCGGATCCTGTTTAATTCTCTGAAACAGAATGCGCCCTTTTCACCTGCCAAACACATGCCCACTTCTCTTCTCTGGGGATAATAAAAACTAACCAGTGAACTGACAGAGGGCCTGACCCCCACATCCACATCGACCACACAAAAAAAAAAAAACCGTACCCTCCAGCTACTAATATAATGCTAACTTGCAAAATTTCCCTGCATTTTAAAACAATGCAAAAATGGTGGTGGGATGATACTTAGAAGAATGGCTTCTTGTCTGTCTCCACTAACAAAAATAGGCAACACCAAGTCAGCTACTCCTCAGCATAGTTATGTCCGTCGCAGCCTTCTTGGGTTTCAGGAGGCACATACAAACGTTATCAAAATTATGGTGAAACGCTGAATACCTGCAAATAATTTTCAACGTAGTGGTTAATTGAAAAGCTCTGCGGCATACTTCTTGGAACAAGCCAGGTACCTGTGCCCACGCATAGAGGAGTATATAGAAACATGGTGCAATCCCAGCTGATGTAGCAAAGGATTCTTAAAGGAATGAGATGACCATGCGGATCCTGTTTAATTCTCTGAAACAGAATCCGCACTTTTCACCTGCCAAACACATGCCCACTTCTCCTCTCTGGGGATAATAAAAACAAACCAGTGAATTGACAGATGGCCTGACCAACCCATCCACACTGACCCCACAAAAAAAAAAAAAAGTACCCTCCAGCTACTAATTATAATGCTAACTTGCAAAATTTCCCTGCATTTTTAAACAATGGAAAAATGATGGTGGGATGATACTTAGAAGAATGGCTTCTGGTCAGTCTTCACTAACAAAAATAGGCAACACGAAGTCAGCTACGCCTCAGGATACTTATGTCCTTGGCAGCGATATTGGGTTTCAGGAGACACATACACACGTTATCACAATTATGGTGAAACGCTGAAAACCTGCAAAGGATTTTCAACATACTGGTTAATTGAAAAGCTCTGAGGCATACTTCTTGGAACAAGCCAGTTTCCTGTGCCCACGCATAGAGAAGTATATAGAACCATGGTGGATTCCCAGCTCATCAAGCAGAGGATTCTTAAAGGAACGGGATTACCATGCGGATCCTGTTTAATTCTCTGAAACAGATCCGCAGTTTTCACCTGCCATACTAATACCCACTTCTCCTCTCTGGGGATAATAAAAACAAACCAGCGAACTGACAGAGGGCCTGACCAACACATCCACACCGACCCCACAGGAAAAAAAAAAAAAAACACCGTAGCCTCCAGCTACTAATTATAATGCTAACTTGCAAAATTTTCCTGCATTTTTAAACAATGGAAAAATGATGGTGAGATGATACTTAGAAGAATGGATTCTTGTCAGTCTCCACTAACAAAAATAGGCAAAACCAAGTCAGCTACGCCTCAGCATCGTTATGTCCGTCGCAGCCTTCTTGGGTTTCAGGAGGCACAAACAAACGTTATCACAATTATGGTGAAACGCTGAACACCTGCAAATAATTTTCAACGTACTGGTTAATTGAAAAGCTCTGCGGCATACTTCTTGGAACAAGCCAGTTACCTGTTCCCATGCAAAGAGGAGTATATAGAACCATGGTGGATATCCAGCTGATGAAGTAAAGGATTATTAAAGGAACGGAATGACCATGGGATCAACGTTAATTCTCTGAAACAGAATCCGCCCTTTTCTCCTGCCAAACTCATGCCCACTTCTCCTCTCTGGTTATAATAAAAACTAACCAGCGAACTGACAGAGGGCCTGACCCCCCATCCACATCGCCCACACACAAAAAAAAACCGTACCCTCCAGCTACTAATTATAATGCTAACTTGCAAAATTTCCCTGCATTTTAAAACAATGGAAAAATGGTGGTGGGATGATACTTAGAAGAATGGCTTCTTGTCAGTCTCCACTAACAAAAATAGGCAACACCAAGTCAGCTACTCCTCAGCATAGTTATGTCCGTCGCAGCCTTCTTGGGTTTCAGGAGGCACATACAAAAGTTATCACAATTATGGTGAAACCCTGAAAACCTGCAAATAATTTTCAACGTACTGGTTAATTTGAAAACTCTCCAGCATACTTCTTGGAACAAGCCAGGTACCTGTGCCCACGCATAGAGGAGTATATAGAAACATGTTGGAATCCCAGCTGATGAAGCAAAGGATTCTTAAAGGAATGAGATGACCATGCGGATCCTGTTTAATTCTCTGAAACAGAATCCGCACTTTTCACCTGCCAAACACATGCCCACTACTCTTCTCTGGGGATAATAAAAACAAACCAGCAATCTGACAGAGGTCCTGAATGCGGGGAGTTAGCTACGCTCCCCGCAAAGAGGTCCTTTTCTCTTTGTTCTGATCAGATCTCTAAGTTGACTACGCCAGTTTGCAGGGAGTTAGCTACGCTCCCTGCAAAGTGGTTTTTTCTTCCGATCAGGTCTCTCAGGCAGGGGTCATCGCAAAGGATGAAAAATATAGTAGGAAACAGAAATAAAAATATAAAGTAATGGCAATAATAATACACAGAGCCAAAGATATAGTTTATAAAGTGAAAGTTTATGGAAATAGATAAAGAAGGGTATCCGGATGGAAATATTTTACCCGCATCAAATATTTCCCCGACTGAAACTCCACACAGGTATTATATAGGGTACATACAGGCTCTGGTTGCCAAGCGCAACGGGATTTTGATACTAACAGGCAGTTTGCTTTAGGGTCAAAGTCTCCTAAAAGTCTACTACAGATCCTTTAACTAACTCTAACTAGGGGAACAATGGGTTATAAAATCTTCTTGGGGCAAACTTCTAAGTTTTATGATAAGGCTATTACTTTAGCAACAAACAGAGACATCTTGGCTCTGGTGATTGTGTTCTTGGAGACAGAGATGATCCCAGAAGTCAACATGGGCTGTGCTTAGTGTTAATTACTTGAACCGCATGGTTCCATCTGGGCCCGGCTTGGGCATTAGCATATCTATCTGATTAGCTCTCATCTCCGGGGGTCCACCTGTCAGCAGCACCAGCAACCTTTGGTGCTAAGGGAGGCCTGCCTTGTCTTTCAAAACAGGTGAGAACCAAAGGCCCAGTTTACAGCTGTCTCCTTGAGATGCAGCTTCTACTGACCAGCAAGACGCCCTCCTGAGACGAGGCAGCTTTTGAACTAACACATTTATCTTTTCCTTAAGGCAAAGCCTTATTTGACTTCTGAAATCAAATCTTGTCTCCAGAAATACAGGGGGCATTTCTACAACTCAGTATTCTTAGGCTGAACACCTGAACACCCATCCTGACCGACCCCACAAAAAAAAGTACCCTCCAGCTACTAATTATAATGCCAATTTGCAAAATTTCCCTGCATTTTTAAACAATGGAGAAATGATGGTGGGATGATACTTAGAAGAATGGCTTCTTGTCAGTCTCCACTGACAAAAATAGGCAACACCAAGTCAGCTACTCCTCAGCATAGTTATGTCCATAGCAGCCATATTTGGTTTCAGTAGGCACATACACACGTTATCACAATTATGGTGAAACGCTGAAAACCTGCAAAGGATTTTCAACATACTGGTTAATTGAAAAGCTCTGAGGCATACTGCTTGGAACAAGCCAGTTTCCTGTGCCCACGCATAGAGAAGTATATAGAACCATGGTGGATTCCCAGCTCATGAAGCAAAGGATTCTTAAAGGAACGGGATTACCATGCGGATCCTGTTTAATTCTCTGAAACAGAATGCGCCCTTTTCACCTGCCAAACACATGCCCACTTCTCCTCTCTGGGGATAATAAAAACTAACCAGCGAACTGACAGAGGGCCTGACCCCCACATCCACATCGACCACACAAAAAAAAAAAACCGTACCCTCCAGCTACTAATATAATGCTAACTTGCAAAATTTCCCTGCATTTTAAAACAATGCAAAAATGGTGGTGGGATGATACTTAGAAGAATGGCTTCTTGTCTGTCTCCACTAACAAAAATAGGCAACACCAAGTCAGCTACTCCTCAGCATAGTTATGTCCGTCGCAGCCTTCTTGGGTTTCAGGAGGCACATACAAACGTTATCAAAATTATGGTGAAACGCTGAATACCTGCAAATAATTTTCAACGTAGTGGTTAATTGAAAAGCTCTGCGGCATACTTCTTGGAACAAGCCAGGTACCTGTGCCCACGCATAGAGGAGTATATAGAAACATGGTGGAATCCCAGCTGATGTAGCAAAGGATTCTTAAAGGAATGAGATGACCATGCGGATCCTGTTTAATTCTCTGAAACAGAATCCGCACTTTTCACCTGCCAAACACATGCCCACTTCTCCTCTCTGGGGATAATAAAAACAAACCAGTGAATTGACAGATGGCCTGACCAACCCATCCACACTGACCCCACAAAAAAAAAAAAAAGTACCCTCCAGCTACTAATTATAATGCTAACTTGCAAAATTTCCCTGCATTTTTAAACAATGGAAAAATGATGGTGGGATGATACTTAGAAGAATGGCTTCTGGTCAGTCTTCACTAACAAAAATAGGCAACACGAAGTCAGCTACGCCTCAGGATACTTATGTCCTTGGCAGCGATATTGGGTTTCAGGAGATACATACACACGTTATCACAATTATGGTGAAACGCTGAAAACCTGCAAAGGATTTTCAACATACTGGTTAATTGAAAAGCTCTGAGGCATACTTCTTGGAACAAGCCAGTTTCCTGTGCCCACGCATAGAGAAGTATATAGAACCATGGTGGATTCCCAGCTCATCAAGCAGAGGATTCTTAAAGGAACGGGATTACCATGCGGATCCTGTTTAATTCTCTGAAACAGATCCGCAGTTTTCACCTGCCATACTAATACCCACTTCTCCTCTCTGGGGATAATAAAAACAAACCAGCGAACTGACAGAGGGCCTGACCAACACATCCACACCGACCCCACAGGAAAAAAAAAAAAAAACACCGTAGCCTCCAGCTACTAATTATAATGCTAACTTGCAAAATTTTCCTGCATTTTTAAACAATGGAAAAATGATGGTGAGATGATACTTAGAAGAATGGATTCTTGTCAGTCTCCACTAACAAAAATAGGCAAAACCAAGTCAGCTACGCCTCAGCATCGTTATGTCCGTCGCAGCCTTCTTGGGTTTCAGGAGGCACAAACAAACGTTATCACAATTATGGTGAAACGCTGAACACCTGCAAATAATTTTCAACGTACTGGTTAATTGAAAAGCTCTGCGGCATACTTCTTGGAACAAGCCAGTTACCTGTTCCCATGCAAAGAGGAGTATATAGAACCATGGTGGATATCCAGCTGATGAAGTAAAGGATTATTAAAGGAACGGAATGACCATGGGATCAACGTTAATTCTCTGAAACAGAATCCGCCCTTTTCTCCTGCCAAACTCATGCCCACTTCTCCTCTCTGGTTATAATAAAAACTAACCAGCGAACTGACAGAGGGCCTGACCCCCCATCCACATCGCCCACACACAAAAAAAAACCGTACCCTCCAGCTACTAATTATAATGCTAACTTGCAAAATTTCCCTGCATTTTAAAACAATGGAAAAATGATGGTGGGATGATACTTAGAAGAATGGCTTCTGGTCAGTCTTCACTAACAAAAATAGGCAACTCGAAGTCAGCTACGCCTCAGGATATTTATGTCCTTGGCAGCGATATTGGGTTTCAGGAGACACATACGCACGTTATCACAATTATGGTGAAACGCTGAAAACCTGCAAAGGATTTTCAACATACTGGTTAATTGAAAAGCTCAGCGGCATACTTCTTGGAACAAGCCAGTTACCTGTTCCCACGCAAACAGGAGTATATAGAACCATGGTGGATTTCCAGCTGATGAAGTAAAGGATTATTAAAGGAACGGGATGACCATGGGGATCATCGTTAATTCTCTGAAACGGAATCCGCCCTTTTCACCGGCCAAACACATGCCCACTTCTCCTCTCTGGGGAAAATAAAAAGAAACCAGTGAATTGACAGATGGCCTGACCAACCCATCCACACTGACCACACACACACACACAAAAAAGTACCCTCCAGCTACTAATTATAATGCTAACTTGCAAAATTTCCCTGCATTTTTAAAAAATGGAAAAATGATGGTGGGATGATACTTAGAAGAATAGCTTCTTGTCAGTCTCCACTAACAAAAATAGGCAACACGAAGTCAGCTACGCCTGAGGATACTTATGTCCTTGGCAGCCATATTGGGTTTCAGGAGACACATACACACGTTATCACAATTATGGTGAAACGCTGAAAACCTGCAAAGGATTTTCAACATACTGGTTAATTGAAAAGCTCTGAGGCATACTTCTTGGAACAAGCCAGTTTCCTGTGCCCACCCATAGAGAAGTATATAGAACCATGGTGGATTCCCAGCTCATGAAGCAAAGGATTCTTAAAGGAACGGGATTACCATGCGGATCCTGTTTAATTCTCTGAAACAGATCCGCAGTTTTCACCTGCCATACTAATACCCACTTCTCCTCTCTGGGGATAATAAAAACAAACCAGCGAACTGACAGAGGGCCTGACCAACACATCCACACCGACCCCACAGGAAAAAAAAAAAAAAAAAAACACCGTAGCCTCCAGCTACTAATTATAGTGCTAACTTGCAAAATTTTCCTGCATTTTTAAACAATGGAAAACTGATGGTGAGATGATACTTAGAAGAATGGATTCTTGTCAGTCTCCACTAACAAAAATAGGCAAAACCAAATCAGCTACGCCTCAGCATCGTTATGTTCGTGGCAGCCATCTTGGGTTTCAGGAGGCACAAACAAACGTTATCACAATTATGGTGAAACGCTGAACACCTGCAAATAATTTTCAACGTACTGGTTAATTGAAAAGCTCTGCGGCATACTTCTTGGAACAAGCCAGTTACCTGTTCCCACGCAAACAGGAGTATATAGAACCATGGTGGATTTCCAGCTGATGAAGTAAAGGATTATTAAAGGAACGGGATGACCATGGGGATCATCGTTAATTCTCTGAAACGGAATCCGCCCTTTTCACCTGCCAAACACATGCCCACTTCTCCCCTCTGGGGATAATAAAAACTAACCAGCGAACTGACAGAGGGCCTGACCCCCCCATCCACATCGACCACACACACAAAAAAAAAACATACCCTCCAGCTACTAATTATAATGCTAACTTGCAAAATTTCCCTGCATTTTAAAACAATGGAAAAATGGTGGTGGGATGATACTTAGAAGAATGGCTTCTTGTCAGTCTCCACTAACAAAAATAGGCAACACCAAGTCAGCTACTCCTCAGCATAGTTATGTCCGTCGCAGCCTTCTTGGGTTTCAGGAGGCACAAACAAACGTTATCACAATTATGGTGAAACGCTGAACACCTGCAAATAATTTTCAACGTAGTGGTTAATTGAAAAGCTCTGCGGCATACTTCTTCGAACAAGCCAGTTTCCTGTGCTCATGCATAGAGAACTATATAGAACCATGGTGGATTCCCAGCTCATGAAGCAAAGGATTCTTAAAGGAACGGGATTACCATGCGGATCCTGTTTAATTCTCTGAAACAGATCCGCAGTTTTCACCTGCCATACTAATACCCACTTCTCCTCTCTGGGGATAATAAAAACAAACCAGCGAACTGACAGAGGGCCTGACAAACACATCCACACCGACCCCACAGGAAAAAAAAAAAAAAAACACCGTAGCCTCCAGCTACTAATTATAATGCTAACTTGCAAAATTTCCCTGCATTTTAAAACAATGGAAAAATGGTGGTGGGATGATACTTAGAAGAATGGCTTCTTGTCTGTCTTCACTAACAAAAATAGGCAACACCAAGTCAGCTACTCCTCAGCATAGTTATGTAGGTCGCAGCCTTCTTGGGTTTCAGGAGGCACATACAAACGTTATCAAAATTATGGTGAAACGCTGAAAACCTGCAAATGATTTTCAACGTACTGGTTAATTTGAAACTCTCCAGCATACTTCTTGGAACAAGCCAGGTACCTGTGCCCACGCATAGAGGATTATATAGAAACATGGTGGAATCCCAGCTGATGAAGCAAAGGATTCTTAAAGGAATGAGATCACCATGCGGATCCTGTTTAATTCTCTGAAAGAGAATCCGCACTTTTCACCTGCCAAACACATGCCCACTTCTCCTCTCTGGGGTTAATAAAAACAAAGCAGTGAATTGACAGATGGCCTGACCAACCCATCCACACTGACCCCACAAAAAAAAAAATGTACCCTCCAGCTACTAATTATAATGCTAACTTGCAAAATTTCCCTGCACTTTAAAACAATGCAAAAATGGTGGTGGGATGATACTTAGAAGAATGGCTTCTTGTCTGTCTCCACTAACAAAAATAGGCAACACCAAGTCAGCTACTGCTCAGCATAGTTATGTCCGTCGCACCCTCCTTGGGTTTCAGGAGGCACATACAAACTTTATCAAAATTATGGTGAAACGCTGAAAACCTGCAAATAATTTTGAACGTACTGGTTAATTTGAAAACTCTCCAGCATACTTCTTGGAACAAGCCAGGTACCTGTGCCCACGCATAGAGGAGTATATAGAAACATGGTGGAATCCCAGCTGATGAAGCAAAGGATTCTTAAAGGAATGAGATGACCATGCGGATCCTGTTTAATTCTCTGAAACAGAATCCGCACTTTTCACCTGGCAAACACATGCCCACTACTCTTCTCTGGGGATAATAAAAACAAACCAGGGATCTGACAGAGGGTCTGAACACCCATCCTGACCGACCCCACAAAAAAAAAAAGTACCCTCCAGCTACTAATTATAATGCCAATTTGCAAAATTTCCCTGCATTCTTAAACAATGGAGAAATGATGGTGGGATGATACTTAGAAGAATGGCTTCTTGTCAGTCTCCACTGACAAAAATAGGCAACACCAAGTCAGCTACGCCTCAGCATAGTGTTGTCCGTAGCAGCCATATTTGGTTTCAGTAGGCACATACACACGTTATCACAATTATTGTGAAACGCTGAACACCTGCAAATAATTTTCAACGTACTGGTTAATTGAAAAGCTCTGCGGCATACTTCTTGGAACAAGCCAGGTACCTGTGCCCACGCATAGAGGAGTATATAGAAACATGGTGGAATCCCAGCTGATGAAGCAAAGGATGCGTAAAGGAATGAGATGACCATGCGGATCCTTTTTAATTCTCTGAAGCAGAATCAGCACTTTTCACCTGCCAAACACATGCCCACTTCTCCTTTCTGGGGATAATAAAAACAAAGCAGTGAATTGACAGATGGCCTAACCAACCCATCCACACTGACCCCACCAAAAAAAAAAAAAAAGTACCCTCAAGCTACTAATTTTAATGCTAACTTGCAAAATTTCCCTGCATTTTTAAACAATGGAAAAATGATGGTGGGATGATACTTAGAAGAATGGCTTCTTGTCAGTCTCCACTGACAAAAATAGGCAACACCAAGTCAGCTACGCTTCAGCGAACTTATGTCCCTGGCAGCGATATTGGGTTTCAGGAGACACATACACACGTTATCACAATTATGGTGAAACGCTGAAAACCTGCAAAGGATTTTCAACATACTGGTTAATTGAAAAGCTCTGAGGCCTACTTCTTGGAACAAGCCAGTTTCCTGTGCCCACGCATAGAGAAGTATATAGAACCATGGTGGATTCCCAGCTCATGAAGCAAAGGATTCTTAAAGGAACGGGATTACCATGCGGATCCTGTTTAATTCTATGAAACAGATCCGCAGTTTTCACCTGCCATACTAATACCCACTTCTCCTCTCTGGGGATAATAAAAACAAACCAGCGAACTGACAGAGGGCCTGACCAACACATCCACACCGACCCCACGGGAAAAAAAAAAAAAAACACCGTAGCCTCCAGCTACTAATTATAATGCTAACTTGCAAAATTTTCCTGCATTTTTAAACAATGGAAAAATGATGGTGAGATGATACTTAGAAGAATGGATTCTTGTCAGTCTCCACTAACAAAAATAGGCAAAACCAAATCAGCTACGCCTCAGAATCGTTATGTTCGTGGCAGCCATCTTGGGTTTCAGGAGGCACAAACAAACGTTATCACAATTATGGTGAAACCCTGAACACCTGCAAATAATTTTCAACGTAGTGGTTAATTGAAAAGCTCTGCGGCATACTTCTTGGAACAAGCCAGTTAACTGTTCCCACGCAAAGAGGAGTATATAGAACCATGGTCGATTTCCAGCTGATGAAGTAAAGGATTATTAAAGGAACGGGATGAGCATGGGGATCATCGTTAATTCTCTGAAACAGAATCCGCCCTTTTCTCCTGCCAAACACATGCCCACTTCTCCTCTCTGGGGATAATAAAAACTAACCAGGGAACTGACAGAGGACCTGACCCCCCCATCCACATCGACCACACACACACACAAAAAAACCGTACCCTCCAGCTCCTAATTATAATGCTAACTTGCAAAATTTCCCTGCATTTTAAAACAATGGAAAAATGGTGGTGGGATGATACTTAGAAGAATGGCTTCTTGTCAGTCTCCACTAACAAAAATAGGCAACACCAAGTCAGCTACTCCTCAGCATAGTTATGTCCGTCGCAGCCTTCTTGGGTTTCAGGAGGCACAAACAAACGTTATCACAATTATGGTGAAACCCTGAACACCTGCAAATAATTTTGAACGTACTGGTTAATTGAAAAGCTCTGGGGCATACTTCTTGGAACAAGCCAGTTACCTGTTCCCACGCAAAGAGGAGTATATAGAACCATGGTGGATTTCCAGCTGATGTAGTAAAGGATTATTAAAGGAACGGGATCAGCATGGGGATCATCGTTAATTCTCTGAAGAAGAATCCGCCATTTTCACCTGCCAAACACATGCCCACTTCTCCTCTCTGGGGATAATAAAAACTAACCAGCGAACTGACAGAGGGCCTGACCCCCCCATCCACATCGACCACACACAAAAAAAAACCGTACCCTCCAGCTACTAATTATAATGCTAACTTGCAAAATTTCCCTGCATTTTAAAACAATGCAAAAATGGTGCTGGGATGATCCTAAGAAGAATGGCTTCTTGTCTGTCTCCACTAACAAAAATAGGCAACACCAAGTCAGCTACTCCTCAGCATAGTTATGTCCGTCGCAGCCTTCTTGGGTTTCAGGAGGCACATACAAACGTTATGAAAATTATGGTGAAACGCTGAAAACCTGCAAATAATTTTCAACGTAGTGGTTAATTGAAAAGCTCTGCGGCATACTTCTTGGAACAAGCCACGTACCTGTGCCCACGCATAGAGGAGTATATAGAAACATGGTGGAATCCCAGCTGATGAAGCAAAGGATTCTTAAAGGATTGAGATGACCATGCGGATCCTGTTTAATTCTCTGAAACAGAATCCGCACTTTTCACCTGCCAAACACATGCCCACTTCTCCTCTCTGGGGATAATAAAAACAAACCAGTGAATTGACAGATGGCCTGACCAACCCATCCACACTGACCCCACAAAAAAAAATAAAGTACCCTCCAGCTACTAATTATAATGCTAACTTGCAAAGTTTCCCTGCATTTTTAAACAATGGAAAAATGATGGTGGGATGATACTTAGAAGAATGGCTCCTTGTCAGTCTCCACTGACAAAAATAGGCAACACCAAGTCAGCTACGCGTCAGCAGAGTTATGTCCGTAGCAGCCATATTTAGTTTCAGTAGGCACATACACACGTTATCACAATTATGGTGAAACGCTGAAAACCTGCAAAGGATTTTCAACATACTGGTTAATTGAAAAGCTCTGAGGCATCCTTTTTGGAACAAGCCAGTTTCCTGTGCCCACGCATAGAGAAGTATATAGAACCATGGTGGATTCCCAGCTCATGAAGCAAAGGATTCTTAAAGGAACGGGATTACCATGCGGATCCTGTTTAATTCTCTGAAACAGATCCGCAGTATTCACCTGCCATACTAATACCCACTTCTCCTCTCTGGGGATAATAACAACAAACCAGCGAACTGACAGAGGGCCTGACCAACACATCCACACCGACCCCACAGGAAAAAAAAAAAAAAAACACCGTAGCCTCCAGCTACTAATTATAATGCTAAGTTGCAAAATTTTATTGCATTTATAAACAATGGAAAAATGATGGTGAGATGATACTTAGAAGAATGGATTCTTGTCAGTCTCCACTAAGAAAAATAGGCAAAACCAAGTCAGCTACGCCTCAGCATCGTTATGTTCGTGGCAGCCATATTGGGTTTCAGTAGGCACAAACAAACCTTATCACAATTATGGTGAAACGCTGAACACCTGCAAATAATTTTCAACGTAGTGGTTAATTGAAAAGCTCTGCGGCATACTTCTTGGAACAAGCCAGTTACCTGTTCCCACGCAAAGAGGAGTATATAGAACCATGGTGGATTTCCAGCTGATGAAGTAAAGGATTATTAAAGGAACGGGATGACCATGGGGATCATCGTTAATTCTCTGAAACAGAATCCGCCCTTTTCACCTGCCAAACACATGCCCACTTCTCCTCTCTGGGGATAATAAAAACTAACCAGCGAACTGACAGAGGGCCTGGCCAACACATCGACATCGACCACACACACACAAAAAAACCGTACCCTCCAGCTACTAATTATAATGCTAACTTGCAAAATTTCCCTGCATTTTAAAACAATGGAAAAATGGTGGTGGGATGATACTTAGAAGAATGGCTTCTTGTCTGTCTCCACTAACAAAAATAGGCAACACCAAGTCAGCTACTCCTCAGCATAGTTATGTCCGTCGCAGCCTTCTTGGGTTTCAGGAGGCACAAACAAACGTTATCACAATTATGGTGAAACCCTGAACACCTGCAAATAATTTTGAACGTACTGGTTAATTGAAAAGCTCTGTGGCATACTTCTTGGAACAAGCCAGTTACCTGTTCCCACGCAAAGAGGAGTATATACAACCATTGTGGATTTCCAGCTGATGAAGTAAAGGATTATTAAAGGAACGGGATGACCATGAGGATCATCGTTAATTCTCTGAAACAGAATCCGCCCTTTTCACCTGCCAAACACATGCCCACTTCTCCTCTCTGGGGATAATAAAAACTAACCAGCGAACTGACAGAGGGCCTGACCCTCCCATCCACATCGACCACACACAAAAAAAAACCGTACCCTCCAGCTACTAATTATAATGCTAACTTGCAAAATTTCCCTGCATTTTAAAACAATGCAAAAATGGTGCTGGGATGATCCTAAGAAGAATGGCTTCTTGTCTGTCTCCACTAACAAAAATAGGCAACACCAAGTCAGCTACTCCTCAGCATAGTTATGTCCGTCGCAGCCTTCTTGGGTTTCAGGAGGCACATACAAACGTTATCAAAATTATGCTGAAACGCTGAAAACCTGCAAATAATTTTCAACGTAGTGGTTAATTGAAAAGCTCTGCGGCATACTTCTTGGAACAAGCCAGGTACCTGTGCCCACGCATAGAGGAGTATATAGAAACATGGTGGAATCCCAGCTGATGAAGCAAAGGATTCTTAAAGGAATGAGATGACCATGCGGATCCTGTTTAATTCTCTGAAACAGAATCCGCACTTTTCACCTGCCAAACACATGCCCACTTCTCCTCTCTGGGGATAATAAAAACAAACCAGTGAATTGACAGATGGCCTGACCAACCCATCCACACTGACCCCACAAAAAAAAAAAAAAGTACCCTCAGCTACTAATTATAATGCTAACTTGCAAAATTTCCCTGCATTTTTACACAATGGAAAAATGATGGTGGGATGATACTTAGAAGAATGGCCTCTTGTCAGTCTCCACTGACAAAAATAGGCAACACGAAGTCAGCTACGCTTCAGCGTACTTATGTCCTTGGCAGCGATAGTGGGTTTCAGGAGACACATACACACGTTATCACAATTATGGTGAAACGCTGAAAACCTGCAAAGGATTTTCAACATACTGGTTAATTGAAAAGCTCTGAGGCATACTTCTTGGAACAAGCCAGTTACCTGTGCCCACACATAGAGGAGTATATAGAACCATGGTGGATTCCCAGCTGATGAAGCAAAAGTTTCCTAAAGGAACGGGTTGAGCATGCCGATCCTCTTTCATTCTCTGAAACAGAATCCGAACTTTTCACCTGCCAAACACATGCCCACTTCTCCTCTCTGGGGATAATAAAAACTAACCAGCGAACTGACAGAGGGCCTGACCCCCCCCATCCACATCGACCACACACACAAAAAACCCGTACCCTCCAGCTACTAATTATAATGCTAACTTGCAAAATTTCCCTGCATTTTAAAACAATGGAAAAATGGTGGTGGGATGATACTTGAAGAATGGCTTCTTGTCTGTCTCCACTAAGAAAAATAGGCAACACCAAGTCAGCTACTCCTCAGCATAGTTATGTCCGTCGCAGCCTTCTTGGGTTTCAGGAGGCACATACAAACGTTATCAAAATTATGGTGAAACGCTGAAAACCTGCAAATAATTTTCTACGTAGTGGTTAATTGAAAAGCTCTGCGGCATACTTCTTGGAACAAGCCAGGTACCTGTGCCCACGCATAGAGGAGTATATAGAAACATGGTGGAATCCCAGCTGATGAAGCAAAGGATTCTTAAAGGAATGAGATGACCATGCGGATCCTGTTTAATTCTCTGAAACAGAATCCGCACTTTTCACCTGCCAAACACATGCCCACTTCTCCTCTCTGGGGATAATAAAAACAAACCAGTGATCTGACAGAGGGCCTGAACACCCATCCTGACCGACCCCACAAAAAAAAAAAGGACCCTCCAGCTACTAATTATAATGCCAATTTGCAAAATTTCCCTGCATTTTTAAACAATGGAGAGATGATGGTGGGATGATACTTAGAAGAATGGCTTCTTGTCAGTCTCCACTGACAAAAATAGGCAACACCAAGTCAGCTACGCCTCAGCATAGTTATGTCCGTAGCAGCCATATTTGGTTTCAGTAGGCACATACACACGTTATCACAATTATGGTGAAACGCTGAAAACCTGAAAAGGATTTTCAACATACTGGTTAATTGAAAAGCTCTGAGGCATACTTCTTTGAACAAGCCAGTTTCCTGTGCCCACGCATAGAGAAGTATATAGAACCATGGTGGATTCCCAGCTCATGAAGCAAAGGATTCTTAAAGGAACGGGATTACCATGCGGATCCTGTTTAATTCTCTGAAAGAGATCCGCAGTTTTCACCTGCCATACTAATACCCACTTCTCCTCTCTGGGGATAATAAAAACAAACCAGCGAACTGACAGAGGGCCTGACCAACACATCCACACCGACCCCACAGGAAAAAAAAAAAAAAAAACACCGTAGCCTCCAGCTACTAATTATAATGCTAACTTGCAAAATTTTCCTGCATTTTTAAACAATGGAAAAATGATGGTGAGATGATACTTAGAAGAATGGATTCTTGTCAGTCTCCACTAACAAAAATAGGCAACAACAAGTCAGCTACGCCTCAGCATAGTTATGTTCGTGGAAGCCATCTTGGGTTTCAGGAGGCACATACACACGTTATCACAATTATGGTGAAACGCTGAACACCTGCAAATAATTTTCAACGTACTGGTTAATTTGAAAACTCTCCAGCATACTTCTTGGAACGAGCCAGGTACCTGTTCCCACGCAAAGAGGAGTATATAGAACCATGGTGGATTTCCAGCTGATGAAGTAAAGGATTATTAAAGGAATGGGATGACCATGGGGATCATCGTTAATTCTCTGAAACAGAATCCGCCCTTTTCACCTGCCAAACACATGCCCACTTCTCCTCTCTGGGGATAATAAAAACTAACCAGCGAACTGACAGAGGGCCTGACCCCCCTGTCCACATCGACCACACAAAAAAAAAACCGTACCCTCCAGCTACTAATTATAATGCTAACTTGCAAAATTTCCCTGCATTTTAAAACAATGGAAAAATGGTGGTGGGATGATACTTAGAGGAATGGCTTCTTGTCTGTCTCCACTAACAAAAATAGGCAACACCAAGTCAGCTACTCCTCAGCATAGTTATGTCCGTCGCAGCCTTCTTGGGTTTCAGGAGGCACATACAAACGTTATCAAAATTATGCTGAAACGCTGAAAACCTGCAAATAATTTTCAACGTAGTGGTTAATTGAAAATCTCTCCAGCATACTTCTTGGAACAAGCCAGGTACCTGTGCCCACGCATAGAGGAGTATATAGAAACATGGTGGAATCCCAGCTGATGAAGCAAAGGATTCTTAAAGGAATGAGATGGCCATGCGGATCCTGTTTAATTCTCTGAAACAGAATCCTCACTTTTCACCTGCCAAACACATGCCCACTTCTCCTCTCTGGGGATAATAAAAACAAACCAGTGAATTGACAGATGGCCTGACCAACCCATCCACACTGACCCCACAAAAAAAAAAAAACGTACCCTCCAGCTACTAATTATAAAGCTAACTTGCAAAATTTTCCTGCATTTTTAAACAATGGAAAATTGATGGTGAGATGATACTTAGAAGAATGGATTCTTGTCAGTCTCCACTAACAAAAATAGGCAAAACGAAGTCAGCTACGCCTCAGCATCGTTATGTTCATGGCAGCCATCTTGGGTTTCAGGAGGAACAAACAAACGTTATCACAATTATGGTGAAATGCTGAACACCTGCAAATAATTTTCAACGTACTCGTTAATTGAAAAGCTCTGCGGCATACTTCTTGGAACAAGCCAGTCACCTGTTCCCACGCAAACAGGAGTATATAGAACCATGGTGGATTTCCAGCTGATGAAGTAAAGGATTATTAAAGGAACGGGATAGGCATGGGGATCATCGTTAATTCTCTGAAACAGAATCCGCCCTTTTCACCTGCCAAACACATGCCCACTTCTCCTCTCTGGGGATAATAAAAACTAACCAGCTAACTGACATAGGGCCTGACCCCCCCATCCACATCGACCACACACAAAAAAAAAACCGTACTCTCCAGCTACTAATTATAATGCTAACTTTCAAAATTTCCCTTCATTTTTAACCAACGGAAAAATGATGGCGGCATGGTACTTAGGAGAATGGCCTCTTGTCAGTCTCCACTAACAAAAATCTTCAAAACCAAGTCAGCTACGCCTCAGCATAGTTATGTCTGTGGCAGCCATCTTGGGTTTCAAGGCACATACAAACGTTGTCGCAATTATGATGAAACGCTGAACACCTGCAAATAATTTTCAATGTAGTTTTTATTTGAAAAGCTCTGTGCCATACTTCTTGGAACAAGCCAGTAACCTGTGCCGACCCATACGGGAGTATATAGAACCATGGTGGTTTCCCAGCTGATGAAGCAAAGGATTCTTAAAGGAAGCGGATGACCATGCGGATCCTGTTTAATTCTTTGAAACAGAATCCGCACTTTTCACCTGCCAACAACATGCCCACTTCTTCTTTCTGAGGATAATAAAAACAAACCAGCGAACATCTAGAGGGCCTTGCACCCCCATCCACACCAACCCCACAAAAAAAAAATTACCCTCCAGCTACTAATTATAATACTAACTTGCAAAATTTCCCTGCATTTTAAAACAATGGAAAAATGGTGGTGGGATGATACTTAGAAGAATGGCTTCTTGTCAGTCTCCACTAACAAAAATAGGCAACACCAAGTCAGCTACTCCTCAGCATAGTTATGTCCGTCGCAGCCTTCTTGGGTTTCAGGAAGCACAAACAAACGTTATCACAATTATGGTGAAACGCTGAACACCTGCAAATAATTTTCAACGTAGTGGTTAATTGAAAAGCTCTGCGGCATACTTCTTGTTAGAAGCCAGTTACTTGTTCCCACGCACAGAGGAGTATATAGAACCATGGTGGATTTCCAGCTGATGAAGTTAAGGATTATTAAAGGAACGGGATGACCATGGGGATCATCGTTAATTCTCTGAAACAGAATCCGCCCTTTTCACCTGCCAAACACATGCACACTTCTCCTCTCTGGGGATAATAAAAACTAACCAGCGAACTGACAGAGGGCCTGACCCCCCCCCCATCCACATCGACCACACACAAAAAAAAACCGTACCCTCCAGCTACTAATTATAATGCTAACTTGCAAAATTTCCCTGCCTTTTAAAACAATGGAAAAATAGTGGTGGGATGATACTTAGAAGAATGGCTTCTTGTCAGACTCCACTAACAAAAATAGGCAACACCAAGTCAGCTACTCCTCAGCATAGTTATGACCGTCGCAGCCTTCATGGGTTTCAGGAGGCACATACAAACGTTATCAAAATTATGGTGAAACGCTGAAAACCTGCAAATAATTTTCAACGTACTGGTTAATTTGAAAACTCTCCAGCATACTTCTTGGAACAAGCCAGGTACCTGTGCCCACGCATAGAGGAGTATATAGAAACATGGTGGAATCCCAGCTGATGAAGCAAAGGATTCTTAAAGGAATGAGATGACCATGCGGATCCTGTTTAATTCTCTGAAACAGAATCCGCACTTTTAACCTGCCAAACACATGCCCAATTCTCCTCTCTGGGGATAATAAAAACAAACCAGTGAATTGACAGATGGCCTGACCAACCCATCCACACTGACCCTACAAAAAAAAAAAAAAGGTACCCTCCAGCTACTAATTATAATGCTAACTTGCAAAATTTCCCTGCATTTTTAAACAATGGAAAAATGGTGGTGGGATGATACTTAGCAGAATGGCTTCTTGTCAGTCTCCACTGACAAAAATAGGCAACACGAAGTCAGCTACGCCTCAGCATACTTATGTCCTTGGCAGCCATATTGGGTTTCAGGAGGCACATACAAACGTTATTACAATTAGGGTGAAATGCTGAAAACCTGCAAATAATTTTCAACGTACTGGTTAATTTTAAAGCTCTGCGGCATACTTCTTGGAAGAAGCCAGTTACCTGTGCCAATGCATAGAGGAGTATATAGAAACATGGTGGATTCCCAGCTGATGAAGCAAAGGATTCTTAAAGGAATGGGATGACCATGTGGATCCTGTTTAATTCTCTGAAATAGAATCCACACTTTTCACCTGCCAAACACATGCCCACTTGTCCTCTCTGGGGATAATAAAAGAAAACCAGCGAACTCACGGAGGGCCTGAAACGCCCATCCACTCCTACCCCACAAAAAAAGAAAAAGAAATACATACCCTACATCTAATTATAATACTAACTTGCAAAATTTCCCTCCATTTTTACTCAATGGAAAAATGATGGTGGGATGATACTTAGAAGAATGTCTTCTTGTCAGTCTCCACTAACAAAAATAGGCATCAACAAGTCAGCTATGCCTCAGCATATTTATATCCGTGGCAGCCATCTTGGGTTTAAGGAGGCACATTCAAACGTTATCACAATTACGGTTAAACATGCTAAAAACCTGACAATTCTAAAAGTACTGGTTAATTCAAAAGCTCTGTCGCATACTTCTTGGAACAAGCCAGTTACCTGTGCCCATGCAAAGAGAGGTCTAGAGAACCATGGTGGATTCCCAGGTGATGAATCAAAGGATTCTTAAAGGAACAGGCTCAAAAGTGCAGATCCTGTTTCAGTCTAAGTGTGAAACAGGATCCGCACATTTTGCCTGCAACACACATTCGCCCTTCTCATCTCTAGGGATAACAAAAACAGCCCATCGGATTTACAGATGCCCTGCCCTCGGCCCCCACCACCCCACACAAAATAGTCTGCTCCAGCGACTCGTCCTTATGCTATCTGGTGAAAGGTCATAAGCCTTTTAAAAAACTGGAGATAGGATGGTAGAATTATACCTAAAAGACTGGCTTATTGCCAGATTCCCATACCAAGTATTGGCAACAGCAAGTGACGTAGGCCTCAGCATAGGTTTGTCCATGGCAGCCATCTTGGTTTTAAGGATGCACAGATGAACCTTATAACAATTATAATAAAAGGTGCTGCGAAAGCTGTTAAATAATTCTCATGGTAGTGGTTATTTCAAAAGCTCTGCGGCATACTTCTTTGAACTAGCCAGTTAACTGGGCCCACGCATAGTGCGGTGTAGAGAACTATGGTGGATTCCCAGCTGATGAAGCAAAGGATTCTTAAAGGAACAGGATGAACATGCGGATCCTGTTTCATACTCTGAAACAGGATCTGCACTTTTCACCTGCCAAACACATGCCCACTTCTCCTCTCTGGGGATAATAAAAAGAAACCACAGAACTGGCGGAGGGCTTGCCGCACCAGCCCCCAGACCCCACATAAAAACTTCCCGTCCAGCGACTCCTTGTTATTCTAACTGCCAAAAGGTGCTCTGACTTTTAAAATAGTGGAGAAGGATGGTGAAATGATACTTAAAAGAATGTATTCTTTCCAGTCTCCAGTACCAAGGATCAGCCACACAAAGTGAGCTCGGCCTCAGCATAGTTTTGTCCATGGCAGCCATCTCGAGACGAACCTTATGACAATTATGATGAAAGGTGCTGCAAAACCTGGCAAATAATTCTCAACGTAGTGGTTTTTTCAAAAGCTCTGTGGAAAACTTCTTGGAACCCGGCAGTTTTCTGGGCCCATGCATAGAGGGGTCTAGAGAACCATGATGGATTCCCAGGTGATGAATCAAAGGATTCTTAAAGGAACAGGCTGAAAAGTGCAGATCCTGTTTCAGTCTGAGACTGAAACACTATATGCACTTTTTGCCTGCAACACACATGCCCACTTCTCCTCTCTAGGGATAATAAAAACAATCAATC
The DNA here is from genome assembly GCF_041146395.1 of Eulemur rufifrons. Taxonomy (NCBI): domain Eukaryota; kingdom Metazoa; phylum Chordata; class Mammalia; order Primates; family Lemuridae; genus Eulemur; species Eulemur rufifrons. The sequence continues at coordinate 2,595,256 of NW_027182817.1, forward strand.
GGATTGACAGATGTCCTCCCCCGCCCCCCAACACTGTACACAAAAAGGTCCCCTCCAGCGACTCATCCTTATGCTATCTGGCGAAAGGTCCTCTGCGTTTTAAAATAATGAAGATAGGATGGTGGAATTATACTTAAAATACTGGCCTTTTGCCAGACTCCCATACCAATTATTGGCAACAGGAAGTGACCTAGGTGTCAGCATAGGTTTGTCCGTGGCTGCCATCTAGGGTTTTAGGAAGCACAGATGAACCTTATCAAAATTATGGTAAAAGTGCTGGAAAAGCTGGCAGATAATTTCCATAGTAGTGGTTATTTCAAAAGCTCTGAGGAAAACTTCTTGGAACCAGGCAGTTTTCTGTGTGCACTAAAAGAGGGGTCTAGAGAACCATGGTGGATTCCCAGCTGATGAAGCAAAGGATTCTTAATGGAACGGGGTGAAAAGTGCAGATCCTGTGTCTGTCTAAGACTGAAACAGGACGCACACTTTTCACCTGCCACACACATGCCCACTTTTCCTTTCTGGGGATAATAAAAACAAACCAGTGAACTGACAAAGGGCCTGCCCCCCTTCCACCCACGCAGATCCCCCCCCAAAAAATTCCCCTCCAGCTACTAATTATTATGCTAACTTGCAAAATTTCCCTGCATTTTTAAACAATGGAGAAAGGACGGTGGAGTGATACTTAGAAGAATGGCTTCTTGTCAGTCTCCACTAACAAAAATAGGCAACACCAAGTCAGCTACGCCTCAGCATAGTTATGTCCGTGGCAGCCATGTTGGGTTTAAGGAGGCACATACAAACTTTATCATAATTATGGTGAAACGTGCTGAAATCCCGGCAAATAATTCTCAACGTACTGTTTAATTCAAAAGCTCTGTGGCATACTTCTTGGAAGAAGCCAGTTACCTGGGCCCACGCATAGAGGGGTCTAGAGAACCATGGTGGATTCCAAGGTGATGAATCTAAGGATTCTTAAAGGAACAGGCTGAAAAGTGCAGATCCTGACTGAAACAGGATTCTGACTTTTTGCCTGCAACACACATGCCCACTTCTCCTCTCTAGGGATAACAAAAACAACCCATCGGATTGACAGATGGCCTGCCCCCGCCCCCCACCACCCCACCCAAAATCGTGCCCTCCAGCAACTGATCCTTATGCTATCTGGCAATACGTCCTCTGCCTTTTAAAATAATGGAGATAGAATGGTGGAATTATACCTAAAAGACTGGCTTATTGCCAGACTCCCATACCAAGTATTCGCAACAGCAAGTCACCTAGGCCTCAGCACACGTTTGTCCCTGGCAGCCATCTTGGGTTTAAGGAGGCACAGATGAACCTTATCACAATTATGGTGAAAGGTGCTGCAAAAGCGGTCAAGTAATTCTCATGGTAGTGGTTACTTGAAAAGCTCTGCGGCATAATTCTTTGAACTAGCCAGTTAACTGGGCCCACGCATAGAGCAGTCTAGAGGCCCATGGTGGATTCCCAGCTGATGAAGCAAGGGCTTCTTAATGGAACGGGGTGAAAAGTGCGGTTTCTGTTTCAGTCTAAGACAGAAACGGGATCCGAACTTTTCACCTGCCACACACATGCCCACTTCTCCGGTCTGGGGAAAATAAAAACAATCCAGCGAACTGACAGAGGGCCTGCGCCCCCCACCCACACCGACCCCACAAATAAAAATGTCCCCTCCAGCTACTAATTATTATGCTAACTTGCAAAGGTTTCCGTGCATTTTAAAATAATGGGGAAAGTATGGTGGAATGATACTTAAAAGAATGGCCTCCTTCCAGCCTCCAGTAACAAGTGTCGTGAAATCCAAGTGACCTAGGCCTCAGCATAGTTTTCTCCGTGGCAGCCATCTTGTGTTTAAGGAGGCACAGACGATCCTTATCACAATTATGGTGATATGTGCTGCAGAAACTGGCAAATAATTCTACACGTAGTGTTTATCTCAAAAGCTGTGCAGCATACATCTTGGTACAGGCCAGTTCATGGGCCCATGCATGGAGGGTTCTAAGGAACCATGGTGGATTCCCAGCTGATGAATCAAAGGATTTTTAATGGAACCAGCTGAAAAGTGCGGATACTGTTTCAGTCTAACTGAAACAGGATCCGCACATTTCACCTGCCACAAATATATCCACTTCCCTGTCTGGGCATAATAAACACAAACAACCAGACTGACAGAGGGACTGTCCCCCAAACCACCCCGATCCCACCCAAAAACATCCCCTCCGTTGACTCATCCTTATGCTAACTGCCGAAAGTTGCTCACCTTTTAATATAAGGGAGAAAGGATGGTGCAATGATAATTAAAAGACTGGATTCTTGTCAGACTCCCGTACCAAGTATTGGCAACACCAAGCGAGAGAACTCTCAGTATAGGTTTGTCCATGGAAGCCATCTAGGGTTTAAGGAAGCACAAATGAACCTTATCAAAATTATGGTAAAAGTGCTGGAAAAGCTGGCAAATAATTTCCATGGTAGTGGTTATTTCAAATGCTCTGTGGCATACTTCTTTGAACTAGCCTGTTAAGTGGGCCCACACATAGTGGGGTGTAGAGAACTATGGTGGATTCCCAGCTGATGAAGCAAAGGATTCTTAAAGGAACAGGATGAAAAGTGCCGATCCTGTATCAGTCTAAGACTGAAACAGGATCCACACTTTTCACTTGCCACACACATGTCCACTTCTCCTCTCCGGGGATAATAAAAACAAACCACTGGACTGACAGAGGGCCTGGCTCTGCCTCTCCCACCCCACACAAAAACGTTTCCTCCAGCAACTCATCCTTAAGCTAAATGGCAATAGGTGCTCTGCCTTTTAAAATAGTTGTGAAAGGAAGGTGGAATGATACTTAAAGGAATGGCTTCTTGCCACGGACCAGTACCAATTATCGGCAACTCCAAGGGAGATTGGCCTAACCGTAGTTTTTTCTGTGGAAGCCAGCTTGGGTTTCAGGATGCACTGCCTAACCTTTTCACAATCATTGTGAAAGTTGCTGCAAAAACTGGCAAATAATACTCAATGTAGTGGTTATTTCCAAAGCTCTGCGGCATACTTCTTGGAACTAGCCAGTTACCTGGGCCCACGCTCAGGGAGGTCTAGAGAACCATGGTGGATTCCCAACTGATGAATTAAAGGATTCCAAAAGGAACAGGCTCAAAAGCGGAGATACTGTTTCAGACTGAAACAGGATCCAAAGTTTTCACCTGCCACATACATGCCCGCTTCTCCTCTCTGGGAATAATAAAAACAAACCACCGGACTGACAGAGGGCCTGCCCTCCCACACACACCCAACCCCACACAAAAAGCCGCTCCAGTGACTCATCTTTATGCTAACTGGCTAAAGGTGCACTGCCTTTTAAAATAATGGAGAAAAGACGGTAGAATTGTACTTAAGAAAATGGCTTCTTGCCAGGCTCCAGTAAAATGTATCGGTACACCAAGGGAGCTAGGCCTCAGCATAGTTTTGTCCGTGGCAGCCTGCTTGGGTTTAAGGAGGCACAGATGAACCTTATCACAATTATGGTCAAAGGTGCTGCAAAAACTGGCAAACAATTCTCAACGTAGTGGTTATTTCAAAAGCTCTACGGCATACATCTTGGAACTAGCCAGTTACCTGGGCCCACACATAGAGGGGTCTCGACAGCCATGGTGGATTCCCAGCTGATGAATCAAAGGATTCGTAAAGGAACTGGCTGAAAAGTGCGGATCCTGTTTCAGTCTAAGACTGAAACAGGATCCGTACTTTTCACCTGCCACACACATGCCCACCTCTCCTCTTTGGGCATAATAAAGACAAACCACCAGACAGACAGAGAGCCTTCCCCTCAACGCACCACCCGACCCCACTCAAAAACGTCCCCTCCAGCAACTCATTCTTATGATAACTGGAAAAAGGTGTTCTGCCTTTTAAAATCATGGAGAAAGGATGGTGGAATGACTCTTAATAGCATGGCTTCTTGCCAGGCTCCAGTACCAACTATCGGCAACACCAAGTGAACTAGGCCTCAGCATAGTTTTGTCCGCCCCAGCCATCTTGGGTTGAAGGAGGCACGGACGAACCTTATCACAATTATGGTGAAAGGTGGTGCAAAAACTAGCAAATAATTCTCAACGTAGTGGTTATTTCAAAAGCTCTGTGGCATACTTCTTGGAACTAGCCAGTTACCTGGGCCCACGCATAGAGGTCTTTAAAGAACCATGGTGTATTCCCAGCTGATGAATCAAACGATTCTTTTTTGTTTGTTTGTTTGTTTGTTAGCTCATTATGGGGGTACAAAAGATCAGGCTATATACATTCCCCATGCCTCCCCTTTCCCCCGATTCTGAGCTTCAATTTTGTCCATTCCCTAGTCAGTGCACATCACATTCATCATGTAGGTGTGCACCCCTCCTCTCCCCCACCCCATCCCCCCCAGTTAGAACTTGAAGGGTGTCCATTCCCCAGGCAGTGCACATCACATTCATCAAGTAGGTATACACCCATCCCTTCCACCCGGCCCCAACCTCTGTCCGATACCCAATTGGTGTTGTTCCCAAATGTGCACTCAGAGAAACCAATTTGCTGGTGAGTACATGTGGTGCTTATTTTTCCATTCTTGGGATACTTCACTTAATAGAATGGGATCCAGCTCTCTCCAGGAGAACCAAAGAGATGCCATATCGCCATTATTTCTAATAGCTGAGTAATATTCCATGGTATACATATACCACATTTTGCTAATCCATTCATGAATTGATGGGCATTTGGGTTGTTTCCACATCTTTGTGATTGTGAATTGTGCTGCTATAATCATTCAGGTGCAGGTGTCTTTTTTATAGAATGACTTTTGTTCTTCTGGGTAGATGTCCAATAATGGAATTGCTGGATCGAATGGTAGGTCTACTTGAATCTGTTTAAGGTATCTCCACATTGCTTTCCACAGGGGCTGCACTAGTTTACAGTCCCACCAGCAGTGTATGAATGTACCTATCTCCCCACACCCACACCAACATGTATAGTTTTGGGACTTTTTGATAAAGGCCATTCCCACTGGAGTTAAGTGATATCTCATTGTGGTTTTGATTTGCATTTCCCTGATGATTAGAGATGTTGAACACTTTTTCATATGTTTGTTAGCCATTTTTATATCTTCTTTTGAAAAATTTCTATTTATGTCCTTTGCCCACTTTTTGATAGGGTTGTTTGATTTTTTCTTACTGATTTTCCTGAGTTCTAAATAGATTCTTGTTATCAGTCCTTTATCTGATGTGTAGTATGCGAAAATTTTTTCCCATTCTGTAGGTTGTCCATTTACTCTCGTGACTGTTTCTTTGGCTGTGCAGAAGCTTTTTAATTTGATCAGGTCCCATTTATTTATTTTTGTTGTTGCTGTGATTGCTTTAGGGGTCTTCTTCATAAATTCTTTGCCTAGGCCAATGTCTGTAAGAGTCTTTCCTACATTTTCTTCTAGAATTCTAATAGTTTCTGACCTTAGGTTTAAGTCTGTTAACCACTGTGATTTGATTTTTGTGAGGGGTGAGAGTTATGTGTCCTGTTTTAGTCTTCTACATGTGGATATCCAGTTTTCCCAGCACCAATTATTAAATAAGGAATCTTTTCCCCAGAGTATGTTTTTGTCTGCTTTGTCAAAGATTAGATGGCTATATGAGGATGGTTTTATATTGGGATTTTCTGTTCTGTTCCACTGGTCTGTGTCCCTGCACTTGTGCCAGTACCAGGCTGTTTTAAGAACCACAGCCTTGTAGTATAGTTTGAAGTCTGGCAAATTAATACTTCCCATTTTGTTTTTGTTGTTTAAGATTGCTTTTGCTAAACGGGGTCTTCCCTGGTTCCATACAAAGCGTAAAATTATTTTTTCTATGTCTGTGAAAAAAGATGTTGGTAATTTAATAAGGATTGCATTGAATCTGTAGATAACTTTGGGCAGTATAGACCTTTTAACAATGTTGATTCTACCGATCCATGAGCATGGTATGGTTTTCCACCTATTTACATGTTCTGCAATTTCCTTCCTCAGTGTTTCATAGTTCTCCCTATAGAGGTCCTTTACCTCCTTAGTTAAATAAATTCCTAGGTATTTTATTTTCTTTGTTGCTATTTTGAAGGGTATTGAGTCCTTAATTTGGTTTTCCATTTGACTGTTTTTGGCATATATGAATGCCTCTGATTTGTGTGTATTGATTTTGTATCCTGAGACTTTACTGAATTCATTGATCAATTCCAGGAGTCTCTTGGTTGAAACCTTGGGGTTTTCTAGATATAACATCATATCATCAGCAAAGAGTGAGAGTTTGATCTCTTCTGTCCCTATTTCAACTCCCTTGATTCTGCTCTCTTGCCTGATAGCTCTTGCAAGGACTTCCAATACTATGTAGAAAAGTAATGGGGACAGTGGTAAGCCTTGTCTGGTTCCAGTTTGAAGTGGGAATGCTTTCAGTTTTTCCCCATTCAGTATGATGTTGGCTGAGGGTTTGTCATATATGGCTTGTATCATTTTTATATAGGCCCCATCTATGCCTATTTTGTTAAGTGTTCTTATCATAAAAGGGTGTTGAATTTTGTCAAATGCTTTCTCTGCATCTATTGAGAGGATCATCTGATCTTTATTTTTGCTTCTATTTATGTGATGAATTACATTCCCATATGTCAAACCATCCCTGCATCTCTGGGATGAAGCCCACTTGGTCGTGATGGATTATTTTTTTGATAAGCACTTGGATTCGATTTGTTAGAATTTTATTGAGAATTTTTGCATCTATATTCATAAGAGAAATTGGTCTATAGTTCTCTGTTTTAGTTGCATCCTTTCCTGGATTTGGTATCAGGATTATGTTGGCTTGGTAAAAAGTGTTGGGGAGAATCCCATCCTTCTCTATATTGGAGAATAGTTTATGTACGATGGGCACCAGTTCTTCTTTGTAGGTATGGTAGAATTCAGGTGTGAACCCATCTGGTCCAGGGCTTTTCTTTTTGGGAAGGTTTTTTATTGCTGTTTCAATTTCAGATCTAGATATCGGTCTATTCAGGAATTCTATTTCTTCCTGGTTGAGCCTGGGAAGGCTGTGTGTTTATAAGAATTTGTCCATTTCCTCCAGGTTTTCTAATTTGTGTGCATAAAGATTTTTGTAGAATTCATAGATGATATCATGTATCTCTGTGGCATCAGTCGTGATTACTCCTTTCGTGTTCCTGATCGAGGTTATAAGAGATTTTTCTTTTCTGCTCTTGGTTAGTTTAGCCAGAAGTGTGTCAATTTTGTTTATTTTTTCAAAGAACCAACTTTTGGTTTTATTAATCTCCATTATGGTTTGGTTTAATCTCCCTTATGCTCCCTTATGGTCCTTTTCATTTAGTTCTGATTTAATCTTAATAATTTCCTTCTGCTGGGTTTGGGTTTGGTCTCTTCTTTCTTCTCCAGCTCTTTGAGTCTATTCATTAGATTGTCTATTTGTAAGTTTTCTGTCTTTTTGGTATAGGCATTTATGGAAATAAATTTTCCTCTCAGGACTGCTTTAGCTGTGTCCCACAGATTTTGATAAGTTGTATCTCCTTTGTCGTTTAATTCAAAGAATCTTTTGATTTCTGACTTGATTTCTTCATTTATAAAACGATTGTTCAGGAGAAGGTTATTTAGCTTCCATGACTTTGAGTAGAAATGAGGATTTCTGTTAGGGTTCATTGTTATTTTTATTCCACTGTGATCCGAGAAGCTGCATGGTATTATTTCTATATTTTTAAATTTTTTAAGACATTCTTTATGTCCTAAGATATGGTCAATCTTGGAGAATGTCCCATGAGCTGATGAGAAGAACTTATATTCAGTGGTATTTGGGTAGAATGTCCTGTAGATGTCAGTCAGGCCCATTTGTTCTAGCATTCTATTTACGTCCAATATTTCTTTGTTTATTTTTTGTTTGGAGGATCTGTCTTGAACTGTCAGTGGCGTGTTAAAATCTCTGGCTACTAAAGTGTTGTTATCTATCATTTGGTTCAGATCAAGTAGGGTTTGCTTTATGAATCTGGGTGCACCTAGATCGGGTGCATATATGTTAAGTATAGTTATGTCTTCTTGTTGAATTGTACCCTTCACCAGTATATAGTAACCATCTTTGTCTTTCTTTACTTTTGTTGATTTAAAAACTACGTTATCGGAGATTAGAACTGCCACGCCAGCTTTCTTTTGGGTTCCATTTGCTTGGAATATTGATTTCCACCCTTTTATTTTCAGTCTAAATGCATCCTTGCAGGTTAGATGAGTTTCCTGAAGACAGCAGATACTTGGCTTATATCTTTTTTATCCATTGGGCCAGTCCATGTCTCTTGAGTGGGGAATTCAATCCATTCACATTTAATGAGAGAACTGATAAGCGAGACAGATTGCTGTTCCTCATGTTGGGTTGAATTTCATTGATCTGTTTTCTCTCTTGAGCCATTATGATAACTGTGTTTTCATATTTATCTCTTGATTAGTGTTACATTCGAGGGTCCTTCTTGTGCTGGACCACGTGTAACTCTGTTTTGAATACTTCTTGGAAAGCTGCTCTTGTCTTGGTGAATTCTCTGAGTTTTTGTTTATCTGAGAATGTCTTAATTTCACCTTCATATATAAAACTGAGCTTATCTGGGTACAGGATTCTAGGCTGGGCATTATTCTGTTTCAGAAGAGTGAGAATGGGGCTCCAATCTCTTCTTGCTTGTAAGGTTTCAGTTGAGAAATCTGGCGTGATTCGGATGGGCTTTCCTTTGTATGTTACTTGTTTCTTTCTCCTTACAGATTGAAGAAGGGCCTCGTTAGTGGATATTTTGGTCAGTCTGATAACTACATGACGTGGTGTCTTCCTATTTGGTATGAATCTCTCAGAGGTTCTTTGAGCTTCTTGAACCTGTGTATCTAGAGATTTGGCAAGGCCTGGGAAATTTTCCTCAATTATATCTTCAGATACTTTATTCAACCCTTGCTTATTGTCTTCTTCACCCTCAGGAATGCCGATAACTCTCACGTTAGGCTTCTTCACATAATCCCACATTTCTTGTAGACTATGATTATTTCTCATGTTTCTTTGTTTTAACTCTGTGACTGCCTTATTTAATTGGAAAGTGTTATCTTCGATCTCTGAGATTCTTTCTTCTGTTTGATCTACCCTGCTCTTGAGACTTTCCACTGTGTTTTGTAGCTCCTTGAATAAATTTTTCATTTCCAGGAGTTCAGTTTGATTTTTCTTCAGTATTTCAATTTCTTTGGTGAATTTTTCTTCCAAGTCCTGGATCTTTTTTGTGGTTTCTTTGTGTTGATTATCCATTTTTTCTTGCATAATGTTCAGCGTATTTATGATCCATGTTTGAAATTCTTCCTGTGACATGTTGCTATTTGGAATCTGCTTTGTGTTAATTGGTGGAGAACTAGTAATCCTCTTTGAGGGCATGGTTTCAGCTTGATTCTTTATACTCCTAGAGTTCCTTCGCTGAGCCCTTCCCATCTGAATGAATCCTTAAGATCCCTTCTTTCAGCTTTAGTCTGGATAGGGGCACACTGTGAGTGCCAGGTAAGCTGCCTCCTCTGTCACTAGGGGGAGCCCTTCACATATTGTTCAGGATTTTGCTAGCTCCGCTGGGGGGGCTGCCCCTCTTCCTCTCCCGAGGTGGCTTCTGTCTCTCTCTGTGAGAAAGACAGTGGATAGGGAGAGTGGAGCGGTGCCCTCATTCGCCCAACGCCCCAGCCACTGCAGTTCCCGCGGGCGATGGTCTGCCCCACCCCAATGTCTGCAAGGTCCACGCTCTACTCTCTCGTGACTGGGGAACCACTCAGTGTTCACACAAAGGTGGAGCTCCTAGTCAGGGTCCGTGGACTAGGGAAGGGAGCCGCCCAGGGAGCCGCCCGGTACCCAATCGCTCCTCAGCGTTTAGGCTGTGGACCCCGACAATGGCGGCCGCCCGTCTGCAGATCACTGTCACTGGGGTTGAATGCTCAGGGACCGGCAGAGGCCAGAGGAGCCGGGGACCGGGAGAATCCAGCCGCCCACCTATACGAGGCAGTTTGGCATCTGCTAGAGCCGGGACCGAAGCAGCCCCACCGCCCGCGTATAGGAGACAGTTGCTAGGTGCGTCAGCTGCGCACAGCACTCCAGGGTCCAAAATGCCTCCTGCCAATGTCTCCTCTCTGCAGAGCCCCACATCTCCCGTGGCGATTCTGCACCGACTTCAGGCAGATCCTCAATTGAGTGGGTGTGGAGGTCAGAGGGGGAACAAGATGCTTTCCTGTGGGGCTGAACCCACCCCACTCTCTGGTGAGGTGGGTACAGCTGTCCCGTGCTCCCTTCTCTATTGGCCATCCCGCACTCTCCAGATTTTGGTGATTTATTTCCCTAATCACCTCAATCTTTTCTTGCTCTCTCTCTCTGTCCCACGCTGATTCTCCATGGATTCACACCACCGTTCTTGTGGGGAAGTGAACCTCTAGGGTTGTGGGCAGTGGGAGACCCATGCCTTCCACTCCAGGAGCATGAATCCAGGAGGTCACCACCATTCCACCATCATTGAGAATGAATCAAAGGAGTCTTAAAGGAACGGGCTGAAAAGTGCGGATCCTGTTTCAGTCTAAGTCTGAAACAGGATCCGCACTTTTCACCTGCCACACACATGCCCACTTCTCCTCTCTGGGCATAATAAAAACAAACCACTGGACTGACAGAGGGCTTGCCCCCCCACACACACCACACGACCCCACACAAAAACGTCCCCTCCAGTGACTCATTCTTATGCTAACTGGCAAACGGTGCTATGCCTTTTAAAATAATGGAAAAAGGATGGTGGAATGATACTTGAAAGACTGGTTTTATTCCACGCTCCCGTACCAAGTATCGGCAACACCAAGTGAGCTAGGCCTCAGCATAGTTTTTTCCCTGGCAGCCATCTTGGGATTAAGGAGGCAGAGAAGTACCTTGTCACAATTATGGTGAAAGGTGCTGCAAAAACTGGCAAATAATTCTCCACGTAATGGTTATTTCAAAAGCTCTATGGCATACTTCTTGGAACCAGCTAGTTACCTGGGGCCACGCATAGAGGGTTATAGAGAACCATGGTGGATTCACGGAAGAAGAGTCAAATGATTCTTAAAGGAACGGGCAGAAAATGTGGATCCTGTTTCAGTCTAAGACTAAAACAGGATCCGCACTTTTCACCTGCTGCACACATGCCAACTTCTCCTCTCTGAGGATTAAAAAAAAAAACACTGGACTGGCAGAGCGCCTGCCCCCTCACACACCACCTGACCCCACACAACAACGTGCCCTCCAGCAACTCATTTGCTAACTGGCAAAAGGTGCTCTGCCTTTTAAAACAATGGAAAAAGGTTGGTGGAATGATACTTAAAAGACTGGCTTCTTGCCAGGCTCCAGTACCAAGTATAGGCAATACCAAGTGAGGTAGGCCTCAGCATGGTTTTGTCCATGGCAGCCAGCTTGGTTTAAGGAGGCAGAGACGAACCTTGTCACAATTATGGTGAAAGGTGCTGCAAAAACTGGCAAATAATTCTCCACGTAGTGGTTATTTCAAAAGCTCTGCAGCATAATTCTTGGAAGTATCCAGTTCAAGGGTCCCACGCATTGAGGGGTCCAGAGAACCATGGTAGATTGCCAGGTGATGAATCAAAGGATTCTTAAAGAAACGGGCTGAAAACTGCTGATCCTCTTTCACCCTAAGACTGAAAGAGGATCAGCACTTTTCACCTGCCACACACATGCCCACTTCTCCTCTCTGGGCCTAATAAAAACAAACCGCCAGACTGAAAGATGCCCTGACCCCCAAACACCACCCGACCCCACAAAAAAAGTCCCTTCCAGCGACTCATTCTTATGCTAACTGCCAAAAGGTGCTCTGCCATTTAAAATAGTGGAGAAAGGATCATGGAATGATACTTAAAAAACTGGCTTCTTGCCAGGGTCCAGTACCAAGTATTGGCAACACCAAGTGAGCTATGCCTCAGCATAGTGTTTTCCATGGCAGCCATCTTGTGTTTAAGGATGCAGAGGCGAATCTTAACACAATTATTGTGAAAGGTGCTGCAAAAACTGGCAAATAATTCTCACCGTAGTAGTTATTTCAAAAGCTCTGCGGTATACTTCTTGGAACCAGCCAGTTTACTGGGCGCACTCATAGAGGGGTCTATAGAACCTTGGTAGAGTCCCAGCTGATGAATCAAATGATTCTTAAAGGAACAGGCTGAAAACTGCGGATCCTGTTCAGTCTAAGACTGAAACAGGATCTGCCCTTTTCACCTGCCACACACATACCCACTTCTCCTCTCTGGGGATAATAAAAACAAATCACCAGACTGACAGAGGGCCTGCCCCTCCACCACCCCCTGACTCGACATAAAAACATCCCCTCCAGCAACTCATTCTTATGCTCACTGGTGAAAGGTGCTCTGCCTTTTAAAATAATGGAGAAAGGATGGTGGAATGATACTTGAAAGAGTGGTCTCTTGCCAGGCTCCAATACCAAGTATCAGCAACACCAAGTTAGCTAGGCCTCACCATAGTTTTTTCCGTCGCAGCCATCTTGGATTTAAGGAGGGAGAGATGAACCTTATCACAATTATCGTGAAAGGTGCTGCAAAAACTGGCAAATAACTCTCAATGTAGTGTTTATTTCAAAAGCTCTGTGACATACTTCTTGGAACAAGCCAGTTACCTGTGCCCACGCATAGAGGGGTCTAAGACTGAAACAGGATCCACACTTTTCAACTGCCACACACATGCCCACTTCTCCTCTCTGGGGATAATATAAACAAACCACCATACTGACAGATGGTCTGCCTCCCACCACCCCCCCAACCCCACACGAAAACCTACCCTCCAGTGACTGATCCTTATGCTAAATGGTGAAAGGTGTTCTGCTTTTGTAAATAATGGAAAAAGGATGGTGCAATGATACTTAGAAGAATGGCTTCTTGCCAGGCTCCAGGATCAAGTATCGGCCACACCAAGTGAGCTGGGCCTCAGCATAGTTTTTCCATGGAAGCCCTCTTCGTTTCAAGGAGACAGAGATGAACTTTATCACAATTATGGTGAAAGGTGCTGCAAAAACTGGCAAATAATTCTCAACATAGTAATTAGGGTTAGGGTTAGGGTTTAGGGTTAGGGTGAGGGGTTGGGGTTGGGGTTAGGGTTAGGGTTGGGTTGGGTTAGGGTTAGGGTTAGGGGTAGGGTTAAGGGTTAGGGGTTGGGGTTAGGGGTTAGGGTTAGGGTTAGGGGTTAGGGTTAGGGTTTAGGGTTAGGGTTAGGGGTTAGGGTTAGGGGTTAGGGTTAGGGGTTGGGGTTAGGGTTAGAATTTAGGGTTAGGGATAGGGTAGGGTTAGGGTAAGAGTTAGGGTTAGGGTTAGGGTAGGGGTTAGGGTTGGGGTTAGGGTTAGGGTTAAGGGTTAGGGTTAGGGTTGGGGTTAGGAGTTAAGGGTTAGGGTCAGGGTCAGGGTCAGGGTTAGGGGTTAGGGTTAGGGGTTAGTGTTAGGGGTTAGGGTTAGGGGTTAGGGTTAGGTTTAGGGTTTAGGGTTAGGGATAGGGGTTGGGGTTGGGGTGAGGGTTAGGGGTTGGGGTTGGGGTTGGGGTTAGGGTAGGGTAGGGTAGGGTTGGGGTAGGTTTAGGGTTAGGGTTAGGGAATGGGTTTGGGTTAGGGTTTGGGTTAGGGTTTGGGTTAGGGTTAGGGTTAAGGGTTAGGGTTAGGGGTGAGGGTTAGGGGTGAGGGTTAGGGTAAGGGGTTGGGGTTGGGGTTAGGGTTAGGGGTTAGGGTTAGGTGTTGGGGTTGGGGTTGGGGTTAGGGTAGGGTTAGGGTTAGGGTTAGGGGTTAGGGTTAGGGTTTGGGGTTAGGGTTAGGGGTTAGGGGTAGGGGTAGGGGTAGGGTTAGGGTTAGGGGTTAGGGCTAGGGTTAGGGTTAGGGGTTAGGGTTAGGGTTAGGGTTGGGTTAGGGTTGGGTTAGGGTTTGGTTAGGGTTAGGGGTTGGGGTTAGGGGTTAGGGTTAGGGTTAGGGGTTATGGTTAGGGTTAGGGGTTAGGGTTAGGGTTGGGGTTAGGGTTAGGGGTTAGGGTTAGGGTTAGTGTTGGGGTTAGGGGTTAAGGGTTAGGGTCAGGGTCAGGGTCAGGGTTAGGGGTTAGGGTTTGGGGTTAGGGTTGGGGTTGGGGTTAGGGTTAGGTTAGGGTTAGGGTTAGGGTTAGGGGTTAGGGTTAGGGGTTAGGATTAGGGGTTAGGGTTAGGGTTAAGGGTTAGGGGTAGGGGTAGGGGTAGGGGTAGGGGTTCGGGTTGGGGTTGGGGTTGGGGTTAGGGTTAGGGTTAGGGTTGGGTTATGGTTAGTGTTAGGCTTGGGTTGGGTTAGGGTTAAGGGTTAGGGGTTAGGGGTTAGGGTTAGGGTTAGGGTAGGGGTTAGGGGTTAGGGTTAGGGGTTAGGGTTAGGGTTAGGGCTAGGGTTAGTGTTAGGGCTAGGGCTAGGGATAGGGCTGCGGCTATGGGTTAGGGTTAAGGGTTAGGGGTTAGGGTTAGGGTTAGAGGTTAGGGTTAGGGTTAGGGGTTGGGGTTGCGGTTAGGGTTAGGGTTAGGGGTTAGGGTTAGGGTTGGGGTTGGGGTTAGGGTTAGGGTTAGGGGTTAGGGTTAGGGTTAGAGTTAGGGGTTGGGGTTGGTGTTAGGGGTTGGGGTTGGGGTTAGGGTTAGGGTTAAGGTTAGGTGTAGGGTTAGGGGTAGGGT